>NC_056729.1:1329318153-1329618153 GCF_019279795.1 Protopterus annectens | reverse complement strand
CAGTTGTTGTAGATGTCTTGTGAGGTACATACCAAAAGGGGTGTTGTACTCTATAATGGGTCTAATGAATGACGAGTGGAGGGGAACAATGACCTCTTTTCTCCTGGATGAGAAACCTTTTGTGATGAGGTGTGCCATGTAGAAGGATTCCCTGACTGCTGTGGCGATGTGATTATCAAAGGAGAGACTACTGTCCACCAGTGTCCCAAGGTCTCTTATCACACTTTCAGTGTTAAGCAGACTACCACCTGTGTAGTAGCTCATGGGTACAGAATTTTTACCAAAGGGGATGACAATGCATTTTTTGGCATTGAGCTTAAGGCCATGGCTTTGACACCAGGCATCTGTCTCAGTGAGGCCCTTTTGTAGGATGCCCACATCATTAGGAGTTTCGATTATGTCTCCTAGTTTGGAGTCATCTGCAAACTTTGTTAGCCAAGGACCATCTGTGTTAGCCTGTACTTCAGAAAAGTAGATACCAAACAGGAGAGGACCCAGGACTGATACCTGTGGTACTCCACTTGTCACTGGTCTGAGAGTTGGATTTGGAGTCTGCTACTTTCACAGTGTGGGTTCTGTCAGTAAGCCAGTTGGCAACCCATCTTATGACATAGGGATTTATACCTAGTTTAGTGAGTTTATCTATAATTCCAGAGTGGGAGTTGGTGTCAAAAGCCTTGGCAAGATCTAGATAGGCTGTGTGAACCACCTTACCCTCGTCTGCGGCTTTGGTGTCTGCTTCAAACAAGTCTATCAGGTTTAGGAGACATGATCTGCCTTTTACAAACCTGAACTGGGTGTGGTCCAGTGTTTGAAGATTACCAGTGTCTTTGTTTATAAGTTCCATGATTATACATTCCATGGCCCCATCTACAAGTTGCGCTACGGACATTGATGCACATAATATCCCTGCTTCTCTGCATGATGGTCTAGAACATCAGCTGAAGCAACTCTTATTCATGAAAAGCTAACACTGTACTTTCTGTTTCTGTACTTTCATTTAGTTCAAACACATTTGCTATTGATTCTTAAAAACTGGTAGCTGCTACAATGATAGAGTATATCGTATTGAGCAGTCCCATAGTGCTCCCCTCACTAGGTACCCATCTCAGGGTCATGCACATTTGTACAGTTAACCAAGTCAAGCTTATTTCATATAATATACCCACCTATAACCTGCAGATCACCAACAGCAAAAGGTTAGTCATAAAACCATATTTGTTCCAAATAGCTATGACAGGTTTTGTTAATTCACTAACATACCTAACACCTAAACAACACTACGGAGATGCTTAGCATATTATAAAAGCCTACACCAATCTACATATACACAAAATTCATATATGGCTTCAAGCAAGTCCACTAGTCCTAAACCTGTCAGACACATACCCTAAAACTTTTCTTTAAAGACAGATCAGATTGTAAATCAATATATTTCACAACTACACTAAATGGAATACTTATTTCTCAAGAAGCCATTAAACAATTTAAAACAGCTACTAAAACAGAAACTAGCAAATACACTTCAAATTATCTGTTGCCCTCTCATCAACATTTAAATGGAGTTAAAAGGTATATTCAAAGTGAAGTAAGCATAACAAATTCTGGTGACTTTTATCATATAAGCAGATGTAAGGGTATACCATACAACTTGGATGGAATTATCCAGGATATCAAGTAAAATGATTAGGTTGTCTACTAATAATACTACTTCTTCAATGTTAGAACTGTCTTTCTTCCTTTGAAAAAGATTAGTTAGTGCTTCCAGTAGTGAGACTGTAATGGGTTTTATATCAAAAATAAACATAATAGGAGCAGGTGACCATCACTGCTAAACACCTATGGATATTTAAGTAGGGCCTGAAAGATGGGAACCTATTGTTAAAACCACCTTTGAATTACTATATATGTTTGTCAAAACTGAGTAAAACAATTAATGACAGTATACTTTTTCAATTCAGACAAAAGCCTTTTCTGCATTTCCCACAAATGTGACCCAACTCCCAGAGAATCTAGCTTGTACTGCCATTCACTGTGCAGTTCTTAAATCATTTTCCCATACTGTCCTACTCTGGATGAACTCATACTAGTCTTTTCTGCAAAAGCAATGGTCTTGAGTTAAATCGAGTTGTCTAAATTCCCATAAAGAACTTATAGTCGGAATTTAAGAGAACGACTGGTTTAGCATTACTGGGATTCAGGAAGTCTGCACCAGACTTAGTGATTGGAGTAAAAAGAGCATGTTTATATGAGGGAGTGCATTTAATTTCTCTCTGATGTAAGGCACTGTTTTGCAGACTTTCAGCAGTAAATATATTACTTGTCAGAGTAAGTTTTTTTTTTTCATAAATTTCTGGCAGTAGAATGTCAGCATCAGATGCTTTAAAATTTCCCACGTGGTTAGGATAAGGGAACACTATTTCAGTTTTCATGAATGTAGCACAAAACTTTTTTTTATTAGGTCCTCAGGAATAATAGGGAGGGGTTGTATACTTACACTAATGTTAGCATACCAGGTTGTTTACTTCCCATATTTGCAACAGATAAATATCGGATAAATGGCTTGAAAGTTAGCTTACAGACCTTCTAAATTCCACAGAAGGAAGCCCTGCACCTTCATAGGTTCACAGGTTCATAGGTGTTTACTTGACTAACGACTACAATGGCCATTTTAAGCCAAGCCATGCATCCCAAACCTCTGGCAATAAGTTCAGTTCTGATACCCTTGATAAGTGTAAGCAGAGGCTTGGGAGGTAAAATATTTACAAACACGGATGGAGAGATGAACCATTTATAGGCTGCCTGTGTCCATTAGAGACATAGGTGCTAAACAAGGGATACACTTCATGTTCCCCATCCAGTTGTCCAAGTTACACTTGATTTGGGTTAGGGAGGAACTCCATTTCATGTGGATGGGGAGCCTGTTCCAGAGAAGGGGTAGTATCTGGCATATATACCTGTCTCTCCAGCATGTCCTACTTATATCACAGACAAGGTTTAAGTCTTTAGAATGAGTAATTCTGGTGCTGTTTGTTTTGCAGATATGAAGGAGCTCCATCAGAGTGGAGTCTGACAATGCCCTGTATGCCAGACATAGATCTCTCCTCAACAGCCTGTAGGAGACAGAATACAGGGATAGATCCTTGAGGTGGTCGGCATAGGACATGTCACTTATGCCCTGTATTCTTTTAGTGAGGAATCTCTTTGAACATTACAGTTACTGGATATGCCTGGTTAGGTACATACCAAAGGGGCATTGTATTCAAGGATAGGTCTGATGAATACTGAATACAGTGGAACAATGACTTCCTTGGACCTACATGCCATATCTTTGCTTATAAATTGCACAACAAAGAATAATTTCCTCACTATTGTAGACATGTGATGGTCAAAGGTTAGAGTACTGTCTATGTGTGTCCTCAAGTCCCTGACTACTGGGTCAACTCTTAGGGGTGTGTTGTTAATATGATAGTTACCAGGGATGGATGACTTCTCAAAGGATACTATTATGCATTTCTTGGAATTTAGTTTTAGTCCATAGATCTGGCATCAGTTGTTTGCCTGTGTCAGCCCTTCCTGGAGAACATTTGTGTCAGTCAGTGATTCAATGATAGTTCTTAATTTGAAGTCATCTGCAAATTCACTCAGCCAGAGGCCATTGATGTTGGCCTTCACTTCAGAGAAGTAAATGCCAAAAAGGAGTGGTCCCAGGACTGATCCCTGAGGGACTCTACTCGTGACTGCCCTCTTTGTAGAGGTGGACTCCCCAACTCTAACTTCCTGGGTCCTGTCAGTGAGCTAGTTGTCCATCCACTGGGTTACATAAGGGTTTATACCTAACATCTTAAGTTTGTCAACAATGCCTGAGTGCGGGATTGTGTCAAAAACCTTTGCCAGGTCAAGTTAGGCAGTGTGAACCATTTTTCTCTCATCCATTCCTTTCGTGACCTTCTCAAAGAAGTACACCAGGTTCAGCAGGCATGACCTGCCCTTGATGAAACCAAATTGGGTTGGGTCCTGTGTCTGGAGGTTTCCTATATCATTATTGATCATTTCCATGACAATTCTTTCCATGGCTTTGCAGATGAGACTAGCGAGACCTATGGGTCTGTAGTTTCCAGGGTCTACAGATGGTCCACTTTTGTGCAGAGGGAAAGACTGTTGCTGTTTGCCATTCATAAGGCATGAAGCCTGTTTGGAGTCTACAGTTAAACAGCAATTCCAGAGGGCCTGATAGATCATATTTCATGCTGTTTAGAAGGCATCTTGGGATATTGTCTGGGCCTACTGCTGCAGTGTTCTTGGCCTTAGAGAGAGCATTAAGGACCTGTTCCCTAATGATAGCAGGGGGAGTTATATTTGATGGCATTTCCTGAGGGAAAGTTGTTGGGGAGAGATGGGTAAAGTTAGAGCTGAATTTGTCAGCCAGTAAGTTTGCTATATCTTCTGGATGAGTAGAGGTAGATCCATTTACAATGGGGTCTGCACACAATTGTGTATTGCCTTTGAGGTTACAGACATAGCTAAAGAATGTCTTATGGCTGTCCTTGACCTGGGAGCCCAAATTTACCTCAAATTTGCTTTTGCTAGACTTTATTCTTCCTCTGACTTGTTTGTTTAGATTGACAAGAGTGTGTTTATCCTGCTGGGTGGTGTACCTCCTAATTTTTGCCATGGTTTTCATCCTTTTGTTATATAGCCTACTGATGTTGTGATTCTACCAGGATGGCTTGTATATGAGTCTGTTCTGTAATTCTTCTTGGTGGTTCCTGTCTCTATGCAGCTATTAACATGCTTGCATAGGCAACAGTATTCTCAGAATTTTTGGGGGCTTGAAATTTGCTAGTTCATCACTTAATAGTAGGGAGTTAGCCTTAGAGTAGTTCTTGAATATTCCAGAGTCAGCTGGGGTTCCAGGTTTATTTTTACTTCAAAGAAGACCATTTTGTAGTCTAACTTTTTCAGAGAAGACATTACACTAGGAGGTGTGCAGCACTCTCCCACATGAGTGGGGACCAGATTTATTTTACAATTTTTTATTTTAAATTTGCTGACCGAGTTTGTCCATCTGAGCTGATAGCCCTTTTTCAGCAGAGGCCCGAGGAGAAAAGCTCCAAAAACACATTACGATATATAAAGAAAAACATTTCAGATATGTAGAGCAAAATACATTTCTAGTAAAAAGAAACATTCATAATATATGTACAAACATCTAAAGATTACAATCATTGATAAAAACACAAAGACAATACAGCAATAATTACAGTGTTTAGACTGTGTATGGCATAAGAGGACATGCAGGTGGTTGGTGTGACAGAGCAAGATGCAGAGGACAGGAAGAAATGGAAACAGGTGATCCGCTGTGGTGACCCCTAACGGGAACAGCCGAAAGAAGATGATGATGAGACTGTGTATGGCATAAATATTTGTTTAGAAGATGCTCAGTTTAGAGCTATTATAGCTCAGGAATATACAGAATGAAAGGGTAATAGAAGTTTGTTGAGAGTTAGTATAAGGGTGGATTGAGAGGAGAGTAAGAGATACCTGTAATGGTTTTGCAGAAATTAACACTGGATAGTGACAGGCAAGTGGGCAATGCTAGGATAGGGTGACAGATTCTGGAGGGTGAGTACAGTGGCAAGTCCACTGACATTTCAGGTATTCTTTTGTGGCACATTTAAATTCTTTAGCTTTAGTGATGGCCCTGAGTACAGTGGCAAGTCCACTGACATTTCAGGTATTCTTTTGTGGCAGATTTAAATTCATTAGTTTTAGTGAGGGCCCTAATTTCCAGTGGGAGTTTATTCCAAGATATGGATGGATTATAGATGTAAAGGTTACAGCCTATTTTGTTCTTAGGTTTATGTATTTGTAGTAGGTCTTGGCCAGAGCTTCTGAGAGTCCTAGGAAGAGTGTAGGAGGAGATTACTGTACATAAGTTGGGGCAGTATGATGGTTGATATAATATTGAATGGATAATTATAAGCTGGGAGAGGAGAAGCTGGTGAGGAAATTCAAGCCAGTTCAAGATTTTCAGTGAGAGACAGTGGTGAGATTTATAATTTAGGTTTGCTGCAAATCTGACCACTTTGTTATAGGTAGATTCCAATTTAGTTAGTAGTGCTGAGTTAATGTTTGTGAGAATTTGGGAGCTATATAGTAAGTTTGGTAATATTTAAGCATGGGCGAGGGATATTTTTGCTTTGTTGGTGAAAAACTTCTTGCTTCTGTATAGAAGGCCGAGTTTTTGGGTGGGCTTTCCTAATGCAATTTTTTACATGTAGATCAAGTTTTAGTTGGTCATCAATTATGACACCTAGTAGTTTAGTGGAAGGTTCAACTGTGATGGGTGTGCTGTTTAAAGAAAGTATGGATTCCATTATTGTTGCATCCCTTGTTGGTGCATTGACAGTCTAGTCCAGGGAGTTTGTATTTATAAAATCCAGCAATCTCTGTGCCTGTGTGTTTGGTGTCATATATAATTCCCAGTTAATAGTGGGGTAATTAAAGTCACCCATGAATATGGTATTGGGTTGGATGGTGAGTGTTTCTAAGATGTTTAAATGCATGATGTGGGTTTCCTGGGTCAAAGAAGGTGACCATAGTTTGCAAGGAAGTGGTACTGGATTTTTCCTATGGTGATTTGAACATGGAGAAGCTCAAGTGCATTGTCCTGTCTGACCAGCCTTGAGGTATATTTATTTTTTTATGTAAATCAAGACACCTCCGCATTTAGTCCCTGCCTATGTAGCAGCTGTGTGGAAGGCATTATAACCTTGCACTGTCAGTGTGCTCTCTGTGGCTTTAAATCATGTGTCAGTGACTACAAAGTCATCAGCATTCTCTGGGGTGAAGAGAACTTCTAAGGAGTGGAGTTTTTTTGTTTAGACTCCTAGCACTGTAACACCTTTAGATTTCCTTGCTTTTGATTTGCTATGTCTGAAGTACTTTCAGTTTGGTATTGCCTAAAAAAGATACTCTGGGTCAGGACAATGTTTTAGTTAATATTCTAAAGCCTAGAGGGGACAGGTGCAGACCATCCCAGGCAATGCAGGGTGGTCTGCTGACCATCTCCTTCCATGCTGACAAATATTGCACCCCTTTAGAATGACACCAGAAACTAAGCCAATTATTAAAGTCACTCATCTTTTGTTCATATTGTGGCATCGTACTTGGAGAAGTTAAACTGTTGCTCAATGCTAGGCTTATACCAGCCTAGGTAGCATATTCCAAGAGCTCCATGATGTCTCTCTTCATATAGTCTAGGGAGGTATGTCTCAGGGCATTTACAACCTCATGGAGTATGACTGAGTCATACTGTAACTTGTGGTCCAATGACCTTAGTGCGTAACCTTGGCCTCCAACTGTATGAATCCCAAATTGGTTAGATTTAGGTCACCTATATACCGGTAAGGGTACTTCATAATGCTGAGTAATTAACCTGGCAAGGGCTAAAGCAGTCTTGATTTTAAGAACATTCTGTATACTATTATCAAGATCCTTAAGGTGATAAAATGCTTCTCTTCTGCGTCTGCAAAAGCTTCTACTTCCAGCCTGCTTTAATTGTACCAGCAAATTATGGAGGTCTTAGTTGTATGAAAGAACTATTTGCAAAAATCCATTAAGGTGATAGGTTACATTATGTGTGTTCTTGTATATCTGTAACTTTTCTGTGGCCTTCTTTTGGAATTCTTCAAAGACATTCAGCTTTGCTTGATAAAGGAGAAGCTTCTATCACCTATGGTATAGAGATCCCCAGCCCATCTAAATAAATTAACAAACTTTCATAATCTTTAAAGACATTTTGAGCAAGCTGCAGTCTATAGGTTTCCCAAATTAGCTATTTGTAGTGAATATCCTTCCTAATCTGCTGAGGTATCAGTTATATAAGAAGATGTGTATATAACCTGGCCCCCACATCTCTTCATTTCCTAGATGTACAAGTGCCATGTCAAAGAGTATTGTGTTCATGATTTTAAACAAGGCCAATAATGTAGGCTACTAAAGGACACTTTTATCCTCAGTGGAAGAAAAGCAATGGACAACCAACGTAAGGATAAGATATCATTTAGCACTACCGTAGATTTTCTGGAATATTCTCTGCTTTTTCTGTGCACCTACTCTGGGATGAAGATTCAAGGAGGAAAAAGTGAGGGTCCACTGAAAGAAATGTATTACCATTCCTGATAAGGCTCCACAGAATATAAAGAAAGTGCCTTAGAGCTGTGTAATTGTTAGTTTCTATTCTTTAGAAGACCCACTACACACTTTTCACATGCAAATATGTAGATTACATAATATGAGTATACCTATACCTTGATAATTAAGAGGTTCATTTTAGGACATGTGAGTTTCCATGTGGATATACTGTTTTTTTTTCCTCAGAAGAATCTATACCATTAATATAAGACTCACCCCGGGATTCAGCAAGCAGCCGTGCAGGAAAAAGTTATAAGTTAAGGAATAAGTTATTCCTGCATGGAAGGGACCGTTCCTGTTCAGCACGGCAGTGCGCCATGCATATTTATGAAGGCGCGCTGCCATACTCTAAAACGGACATGGTTCTGTGTACGAGTGCAGGGGGTGTGTCTGAGAGCAGAGCACTCACGAGTACAGGGGGTGTATCTGAGAGCAGAGCTCTCACAATACACATGCCTCCTGCACTCCAGAATTGCCTTTTGGAAATTAAAAATGAACGAGAATGCTCATAACATACCCAACCCATCAGGAAAACAAAAAGTATGTGGTCAAAGGCAAAAGGGACAATCGTCCCTACCAAGCATACCTCTCAACTGTACAGATTTTTGCAGAATGCCCAGATGTTTGCCTCATATTTTTGGTGTGTTCCCCCTAAAATATGTACCTTTCTGGCAAATAGCTGGGGATAGAAGTCATTAAATAATGACAAAACATTTGAGTTTAAGACTCCACACATCTGTCAGAAAATTCATGCAAATGTAAAATCTATTATTCTATCAACATTTTAAGTTTGTAAGAGCAATATTTAAAATCTCTCCCTATTTGTCCCCCATCATTGTAGGCTTTCTCCAGATATTTTGCTCTAAGAGATTGAGAGGTATGCTACCAAGCTAAAAGTTATTAGGATAATACAGGTCACATAAGCACTTTGCGCACGCCTCCCAACCCGTCAGAGTAAGGAATGTAGACAAAGCCAAAAGGGACAATTGTCCCACAAAGCAGACAGTTGATAAAATAACAGGTTTAGCATTAGCAGGGATTTTCTGAAGGGTATAGATAAAATAACACAACAAAACTGTTTTTTTATAAATGAGATAAAGTTTAAGCATAGCTGCATGGGTGTGCACATTGCTTAGCTGTGCTTAATCCAGCTTAAACAGCACAAGAAGTTAAATAACAAAAGACATCCAAATAAAACAGAATTGCAATAGCGTAGTGGTTAGAGCATACACTTTGCACACAGCCATTCCTGGTTTGATTCTCCACTGTAACCAATCCACATTTTACATGTGAAAGCAGTACATAAACATTTTTTTTAGTATTACTAAATAACATGTATTTGTTAATGGGAGTACTGCATTAGGTCCAGATGTGAGGTGTCAGTATAATAAAGTTGTGAAATCCCCATATAAACACAAGTGCCCCATACAGTATAGTCACACATGAATAAATGTAATGAAAGCACAGTGGGGGATGTCAGGGACAGTAAACAAATTTATAATATGTAATGAATGATGAATCAATGCCATACAGCAGATAGTCTATAAAATGAAAAATAAGACTTGCACAGCTCTGCTTACCAGGTGTAAGCATTGTGTAAATATGACTGCTAAGCAATGAGTAGCCTAGCTAAGTGGATTTGCTCATTGGTAACCATTGATGGACCTGTCCCGTTAAGCAATGCCAACCTTAGCTAAACAGGTTTGCCTGTAGCTTAGCGTAGCTCCACATATTCAAAACCATATAATCATGGAAAAGGGCAGGAAATCTGTATTTAAACCCCACAGGTGGGAATACAGCTCATAACTAGTTGCAGCTTCCCACTGTAGGCAGGATGGCAGGAGTTGGAGAGAGATTACGCTTCCGGGTGCAGCGCTGGGGCATACAGGAGTCCAAGATCATGGTAGGAGTCCTGGTAAAAAAAACATGATGAGAGACTGCTGCAGGGCCAGTACTAGGGCTCCCAATATAAAGCGAAAGCCTGGGACTGTCTCACCCGTGATCTCACCAGTGCCACTGGTATCCCTTGGACTGGTGAGCACATCAGGCACCACTATGCTGACTTGAAGTGGAGAAAGAGGGTGGTCTTGGATGAGTAGGTCCAAGAAGCAAGGCAGAGGGGTGATGTCCCAGCAGTGTGTAAGTGTTCATACCATTACTGTTTAATAAAGTCCAGCGTGTGTATGTGATGGATAGGTATGCCTAAATATGTCTCTAGTTCTTTTACAGCTGAAGCTGAGTGGGCTGTGAATCAGGAAGCCCATGCAAGTAGGCTGCAAAGGCTGTGTGGCGAGGCTGGTGAGTAACAATCCTGCTTGTAGTAGTCATACCAAATAAATATAAAGTAGTAGAAAGTCAATCGGCAGTATAAAATCTGTTGTATGGGTTATACTGAATAAATCAGACAATACAACAGTAATAGTCCCATATAGGTCATATTTAAATAAAACTGTAACTGCCTGGCAATAACACTCTAAATCTTGGACTGGTTGTGTTTACTCTGGTATTGTATGGCTTTTAATGTTCAGTCTCTGAATAGTAATGTTGTGTTAACAACTGTTACCCACACTGTGCTACATTAAAAAAATGTCTAGGAATGTCTGTATAAGATTGTTGTAAGTACAAGATCAGATTGTACAACCAAGAGAGACTTAGACAGAAAACACTGAAAAAATAGACAACAATATCCAAATAGCACACTCTACTGTGACTTAAATGGTTGTATTTTTAGCAGACACAGCCATGGTTCGAATCCTGGGAGTGGTAGTATGCTGCATGCATAATCATACCTTTCAACTATACAGATTTTTCAGAATGTCCAGATAATTGGCTCATATTTTCTGCCTGTTCCTCTGTCCCTCTGGCAAATCAGCGGGATGATCTCAGAATTGCAGTAACGAAATAATGACATACATTTGATTTTCAGATCTCAAAACCTTCAGAAAATGTATATTAAAACAAATCCTGTCACTCCTGCAATTCTCCTTATGACAGCAATATTCAAAACATGTCCCTATTTGTACCCCCATGTTGGCAAGCTTTGTCCAGAGTGTGTGCATTAAGAGATAAAGAGGTATGTGCATATTAACTGGACTCTGGGAATATGTGTAGAAACAGTCAGGTTAGTGTTAACAAACATTCTCTCCACAGCTCTGTTAGATAAGAAAACTGTGTCTAACAATAAAGATTTAAATCCTGGACTGGTAGTGTTTACTCTGGTATAGTATGGCCTGACATGTAGCATTCAGTAACATCTGATATCAGCATAGTACTGTTGTGTCAACCTCTGTTTCTCACACTGTGCTACATAAAAATACATGTAGGAATGTCTGTGTAAGACTGTTGTAATTACAAGGTCAGATTGTACAACCAAGAGAGACTTACACAGAAAATATTGAAGAGCTAGACAGCAATAGCCAAATAGTACACTCAACTGTGACTTAAAATTGTTGCATTTTTAGCAGACACAGCCATGGTTCGAATTCTGGGAGTGGTAGTAAGCTGTATGCATAATCATACCTCTCAACTGTACAGATTTTTCAGAATGTCCAGATAATTGGCTCATATTTTCTGCCTGTTCTTCTGTCCCTCTGGAAAATCAGTGGGATGATCTCAGAATTGTAGTCACGAAATAATGACATACATTTGATTTTCAGACCTCAGAACCTTTGGAAAATATATATTAAAACAAATCCTGTCACTCGTGCAACTTTCCAAGTATATGACAGCAATATTCAAAACATGTCCTGATTTGTACCCCCATGTTTTCAAGCTTTGTCCAGAGTGTGTGCATTAAGAGATTGAGAGGTATGTGCATATTATTATAACTTTGAATATGGGATTATGTGTAGAAACAGTCAGGCAGTGTTAACAAACATTCACTCCACAGGTTTACCAGGTAAGAGATATAATAATTTAGCTATAAGACAGTTGAAGTATACACTGTGTACTAACATACCACTGCCCAAACCAAGGCCATAGGGTATTGTAATAATATCTGCACCTTAATGATTAGAGCACTGATCATTAAAGTTGTGAGTACTACAAGGATATATAAGTTGTTAATTGGCATCTCTCTCGCTCCCCCTACCATATCTGCAACAATAATCTAAATACACAAATCAATGGGTATGTTTGCACCAAACCTACTGTTGGGATACATGTGCTATTGTTCAATAAATATTGAAATGTGTTTCTATTAATGTTCCATGTTGAAATACTATCCTTGGTGGCCTGTTGCTATCAATGTAACCTGCATGCCATTGCAATGGCCACTGTGGTTCCATATATGCATGTGTTCTGTTTGCTATGCAACTGTTCCAAATCTGGTGTTTTGAGTTAATGGGAATATCCATGCATGGTGTTATAACTAATCCTGGATTGTGTTGACTATTACTAACCCACATATGTTTTAAAACTGCAACACCATAGCACATATGGGAAGGCTGGTCCCAGGGGACCCACCTCTCCCACCTCATATGGCAGTGGCACCGGGCCCTGGCATGCCTGGAACCCACCCAGGGACCTCCTTGTCCATTGGTCCTGCACCACCTTTGGGTGGAACCACCTCAGGAGATGGGGCTCACCCCCCCCTGGGAGCAGGTGTGGACAGGATCCTGTCACCCGAAGTCAGGTGCGGGGATTGGTGCGTAGCGAGTTTGGAGATCTGCTATGCCAGCTTGAGGGCCATGTGGCACATTTATTGGGTCTACCCACCCTTCCTGCTCAGCCCCGACCACAGCCTCCTTCGGGGCTGTGAAGATGCAGTGATGACTGCCCATGGGTGGGGACCTGAGTCCCACTGTTACCATTTGGGTGCTCATGGGCTTCTGATTTCCAAACTCCCCTCCCCATCCAAGGTGTTTACCCCCAACATGTGTCATATACTGCCCCTGTATGCTGTCTTGTCTGTCTTCCTACCCAGCCTACCTCCCCAAATATACCTACTATCCTTCCCCAACATCCCACTCTCACCTTAAAACAAAAGGACAATCTGCTCCCCCCAAAAACTTTTGCCCCATACATAGCTGTCCATTTTGCACACATGTCCACTGGACACATATAATCTGGTCTAACTTGACTTCATGACACATTATTGTTGTCGTCACTCCTCTCTCAGGGGTTTGAGTGTCCAAATCTTCCTCCAAATTAGGGTTTGTTGTGATGTATCTCTTCTGAGGGATA
Organism: Protopterus annectens; assembly: GCF_019279795.1. Classification (NCBI taxonomy): domain Eukaryota; kingdom Metazoa; phylum Chordata; order Ceratodontiformes; family Protopteridae; genus Protopterus; species Protopterus annectens. The sequence goes on along the minus strand of NC_056729.1, from coordinate 1,329,604,770 downwards.
TGAAGTCAGTAACTCACATGGATGTCACCATGTACTGACTGCAATCATCAGAGTATGCTGCTGCATTTCTAAAGATAGGAAATGTGTGAGTAACACACCACATGTAAGTCTCCAAACTCTGGCCAGTCTGCAGTTATCCCTACATGTGAGAGTTTCCTAAACCACATAACACTGTCATGCCAGACTTTAAATCATGTAGAACAGCCATATTCACACAAACCCTGTTAAACCAACATTACTTCAAATGTAGAACAGCAATACTTACATTCTGTCCCCATGTCTGGAACATCCCCCTCCTGTTTGTTGGCCTGTCTCCGCAGTGTATATTGTAAGAGGTATTTCCAACTACCCTCTGTGATGCTGTTTGTCAAACACTCACATGAAGACCTGCTCACAGTGAAGGAACAGGGCCAACACCCACATGAAGTGCTTAGTTATAGTAGTGTTTTTCCATGCAATTAGCTATAGGAATGAAACCACAGCTGTTCCACATGCAATTAGCAAGTGAGGGACTGCAATTCATGCACTGGCCATCAGCTGATCATGAGCATTACTTACAAAACTCAAGCTGCTGCCTATGCAAAACAGATGTACTTTTCCACATCCAGCAGAGAGGGAGAGAGTGAGAGACAGAGACAGAGACAAAGTAAGAAAGGAAGGGAGTAAGAGACTAAGAGCCAAGCATGTTTGTGTATGATCTGTGGGTGGAGAGTAGTATCTGGGTATTATAATGGTTGCCTATATTGTTTATTAATCCATACTGTCACATAGTAATTGCACATGGCTGTACACATTTATGGTTGAGGATTGTCTACAACAACCTCTACAGTGTTTGAAAACTGTTGGCCTTGTAATGTGGACAATGGAACATATAGGTCCTGAATATAATGATACTACTGAAATAAATAGGACATGCTGGAGGGACAGATTCATAACCCAGAGGCTCCCTTCACTCTGGAATAAAATCCCAGTCCAGGTTAGGCAGAGTCCCTCATTGACTCTCTTCAAGAGGAATCTTGATGAGTGGATGAGAGATTGTAGGTTTACCCCGGGTATCACTTCTGTGTCACTGTTAGACAGAGGCACAGTATACTAACCTTGAAAAAGGGCATAGCAAAATAAATTTAAAATGGGTGGCAAAAGCCAGACACATTCTGGCTAGGCTTATAAATGCCCTAGGGTAGATAGCCTAGTATGAACCTATGAACCTATGAACCTATGTAGCAAAACCCACACTGCAATGGATTTTGTCATTACACAATCACCCAAAAGCATACTAATGACACACACACTTACCAGTACTGAGTTTCAACCTCCTACCTGACTATGCATTGCTATTACAGTGCTATGCACTTATTAAATGCACTACGCAGCTTCCATGTTGGAAAGTTGTCTAGAGGTATCTTTGAAGGTGAGTGACATCAGCAACAGTGCTAAAGGAGGGATAAGGGAAGTGTAGTAAGTGTGAATGTCCACAAAAGCAAGTATCAATGAAGACACACACAAACACACACACACTCTTTCATGGAAATAAACACATTGCCACAGTTGGCAGGATCAGGATAAGAACTTCTACCTAACTAGTTTGTTATACTACTGTATTACACAGTTATCACAAGCGCCACAGAGCTTATATGGCTGACACATGGCCAAAGATTATTTCAAGGTGAATGACATCATCAGGCATGCTAAAGTAGGGCAATGAGAGGTGTAGTTATTGTGAATGGCTTCAAAATCATTAATCTCCACACACAGACACACACACACACACACACACACACACACACACACACACACACACACACACACACACACATACACACACACACACACACTTGCCAGTACTGAGAGAAATAGGTTCATTGCTTCTCAGGTGTGTAGTAGGTGAATGGGCCTGAAGGCTGTACAAGGCTAAGCAAAGGGAATACCTTTGCATCAGGCCACATGACAATGGTCTCCAGTGTGGCTCAGGGGTGTAGTCCCTGGAGTGGTCCCCACAGGTGGGTATTGTATTCACCATCCACTCATCTGGGTTACTATTGTGGGTGGTCAGTGATGTGCACTGCTTCCTATGTATGTGATCTATATTCCATAACACGGACAGTGTCTGGGTTGTGCACATGTCCCACATGCATGTTCTTTGAAATGTGGAAGTGTACTTGAGGTCTCTGGGGCATGTTGTGTGGACAGATTGTTATCTTCTGATGTAGCATTCCACTTGAGGTCTCTGGGGCATGTTGTGTGGACAGATTGTTATCTTCTGATGTAGCATTCCTGACCTCATTTGGTGAGACCTGGCTAGGGAACTGAGGTCGTGCTTGCACCTACATTGACAGCATGATACAGGTATTCAGTGGAGTTAGTGGTGTCTGCCCATACAGGGCATGTATATAAGGCATGGTATTCCCTTTTGTTACATTTTCAGACTCTACAGTTGTTGCAGGCGTCCAGTGGGGAACATAGCAAAAGGACCACTGTAAGGATTTATTTGCCTACTGTAGGGATGGAACAGGGTGCCATGTCCTTTTACTTGCTAGATAACACACACACTCAGTCAGGAGATGTAACACATAGATTCATAGGTTCATAGGTTGGTACTAGGTTATCGGCCCTAGGGCCTGTACAAGCCTAGCCATAGCAATTTCTTGGTTATTTTTTCCCACAATATTTATTTCCCTGGACCCCTGTCTAGCAGGGTGACTGACATGATCCTGGGGTGAATTTCCTATCTCCCATCCAATCATCAAGGTTCCTTTTGAAGAGGGCCACAGTACTTTCTGATGTCAGTGGCACTGTTGGGATCAACAGGCATGTAGTCCACTGCAATCACACCGTGGTTACTATCTGTCAGGTAATATGCAGGGAACTACCAATATAGTGGTTGTTGCCTAGCCAAGTTTGTTTGTGTATGAGACATTTGTGGAGCATGTTCTCTGAGTAATACAAGGGTTGCCTGCATTGTTCATCAATCCATAATGTCACATGTAGGGTTATGGATTGTCTACAGCAGCATATTTGGTGTTTGACATCTGTTGTCCTTGTAAGGTGGACATTGTGACATATACTTGGTCCTCAACATAATAATTTAGCAAAATCCACCTCACAATTATCCTGATATTGTACAATTACAGCAACCTCCACACAGGATACTGATGACAGACACACACTTGCCAGTACTGAGATTCAAACCACCATCTAGCTATGTATTGCTACTACAGTGAACTACGTTTATCGCATGCGCCACGGAGCTTATAGGAAAAATGCTGTCCCAAGGTACTTCTAAGTTGAGGAACATCACCAGCCCTTATAAATACTGGCATTGGGTGATGTAGTGGGTGAGAGATCCCAAAAATAGTTTTAACCTAAACACACATTTGCCAGGGGTGAGGTTCAAACTTCTAACAATCTTTACAGACCATTATGGTTATGCATTTAATGCATCCACCAGTGACATAACATGGTTTAGGGTTGGCAACAGGTACCTCTAAGGTGGATGATATCTGCAGGATTGCTAAAGTCAGGCTCTGAGATGTGTGCTGGGTATAAATGGGACCAAAATCTTTGAGGTACATGCATACATATGTACACACACAAACACTTGTCACAGATGAGATTCAAACCCATACCTGTGTAGTTACTGCTACTACATTGTTTTGCATTTATGGCACATTCCACGGAGCTTATAGGGCTAGACCTTGTCCACAGGGGTATTTCAAGCTGACTGACAGCAGGCTTGCTAAAGTAGGGTAATGGGAAGTGTAGTGACTGTGAATGGCCTGAAAATCATTAATCTTTCTACACACACACACACACACACACACACACACACACACACACACACACACAGTTTCACAGCTGCCATGTCTGGGATTAGAACTACTACCTAACTAGTATGTTACACTATAGCATAACACAGTTACCATGTCTGGGATTAGAACTCCTACCTAACTGGTATGTTGCACCATAGCATGACACAATTATCGCATATGCCACGGAGCATATGGTGTTGAGAATTGGCCAGGTGACTGAAATTCAGCATGAGTGCTAATATGCACAATGGGAAGTGCAGTGTATGTGAATGGGCCATAAACCTTTCCTCTGGAAAGACACGCACAACACTCAGGCACACACAACTTTACATTTGACATGACTGGATATACAAATGCTAGATGAATACTGATTTGAACTATCATGTTACACAGTTATCACAAGCACCACAGACACTATAGGGCTGAGGGCTACCAGAAGCAAATGTCTACAGTGATTGGCATTGGCACACCATGTGATATTGACCAATTGGATGTGTGGTGGGTGAGACAGCCCTCATGATGGCAATCTCTTTGTCACTGTCTGCCTCTCTTGTCCCCACATCTGTGTGTGTGTATGTTTGAACTATTATAGTGTGTTGGCCTTGGATATGTGTGAGTATTCCTATCCAATGTGTGTGCAAAGCATGAATGATGTGCGATGTGGTGTTTGTGCACAGACATCTGCAACTGACAGATATGTATAGTCCACTGTTGTTGTCAGACATGGGCTTCATTTCTCTAATGGGCTTCATTTCTCTAAGTGTAGAAGCATGCCCAGTATGACCTTTTGTAGTGAGTGTGTGAATCCATTCCAGGTAGGTTGTACTCCAGTGCAGGATTTTGTGTTCTACAACTACAGCTAGCAACTTGTTTCTGCAGGATATCTGTAGATAGGTTAACAATATGGAGTCACAATGGGCGAAAGATAGTGGGATACTGTAACTATTGTGTCTCTGCTGCTTGTGTTACATGGTTGGTGTTAGCAGAGATATTCAGATATAGGTACTGTTTTATACTGTGATAATTTATGTCATCAACTACTGACAGATATACTTATTTACACAAAGTTATTTCCTGGGAAATACAAGATAAATGAAGCTGTGTCCAGTATTGTAGTCTGCAGCCTACATATTCTTGCACACTCATGCCATTCTGGAGGGGTAGCTGCAGACACTTGCTGATGGGTCTGTGTAAATGGTCCAGCACCTTGGTACTCTAGTGGCTGAGGATCCCCCGCTTGTATATCTATCGACATAACTGAATGGCCATATCCTGCTGTGGCCATACCTCTCAGCTGTTCAGACTCACCCAGGTTACCCAAAGGCAGGGCTCATATATCTGGTCAGTTCCCCTTCACATTAAGGTTTATAAGTAGGTTTGTAGCCACCCATTACTGGCTTTGCAGGCAGAGGTAGTATGGGCACACATCAGAGTTTCAGACTTCACACACTCCATGGCGTCCATGCTTCTACATCCCCCCACTCTGTTATTTTATCCTCTTCCTAACATTATGAGAGTGATATCTGAGAAGTATCCCTATAGATATCCCTTCATCTCAGCAGTATTTAGGGATTGGTCCACAGTTCAAGCAGTAGGACATGATGGGCATGCTACTGGGATTTGTCGACATGGCCTTGCATTTGTGTTCTGTGGACTGTGTTATGTTGTTAGTTGGGACCCCATGAGATAACATATATTGGCAGTACGAGTGAGGCACAGGGCTCTGACAGAGAACTGTAGGGCATTTGGTAGTGATGCAGGCCATCTGTAGCAGGCCAGTGCATTCTGTCACTCCTGCAGTCCCAGGCTGTGAGCCACTGGATTCTCCTGGGGTGACAGGGTAAGTGTGCAAGGAGTTAATGGCAATAGTTCCGGCCCATATTAATCCATTGTTCTGGATGCTGGCAGGGTGCTGCTTACAGCTAGGGACACACACTGCATGGGATACCTCCTCAGCATGCTGCATTCTGTGGTTATTCCCATACAGAAGGGGGTCATACTGTACTCATTCCCAACAGCAGGGATATGACCTGTGATAAACCTGTGGCTGATGGTTGGGTGAGCTGAGTGCATGTGTGATAGGGAAGCTTCTTGCAGCTGACTCACATATATACCTGGGACATTCCCCTTATGCTACTTTGTGCAGGGACATAGGCAGTCCCTCATTACTTCATAACTGTGCCTTTTGTGGTCTGCCAGTGATTGGCCAGACTACATCATTATTCCATAGGGGTTGGGAGGGTGGCCTAATGGTTAAGGTATTTGCCTTACAAACACAAGGTACATGGTTTGAGTCTTAAAAGGGAAAATTGGCTAGGCTTAAAATGGCTCACAAGGGCAGTTAGCCTAGTACTAACCTATGAACCTATGAACCTATATTACACAGACAACTAATGTGCTGCTAACCTGTATGTACAATTCCAAAGGTGTGTCCATTTGACAGTAACATTTTATACACTCTGTCTAGGGTACTTCCACCTGTGTACTTTGCGTATGTCTGGGCCCACATTCATGGCATGTCCATCTTTCAGATGGTGACAGATATTGACATCTGAACAAAGAGTATGGATAACTGCTGAATTGGGTCTTGCTGGGATGCATTGTGGTTGGCAGTGCAGTTGTCAGAACATGGCCCTGTCATCGACAGTACTGACCACAGGCCACCAGAACACAACCCTCCATGCCTACATGCTGACCATTTCCACACAATATGCAACACACAACAACCTAACACACAGATCCCTGCATATTGTACACATGCAACAATCTATCCTGTAAATTTGGCCAGTTCAGGTAATCTGTGCTCCACTGTTATTAAACCCACATGTACATGTTACTGCATTTCTACATAGGATTGTGGGGGGGGGCACACCTGACAATTGTAAACATTTGCTATAACTGTACTGGTATTTCAGATACTCTGTTGGCTTCCATTTCGTTTTGTATTCTGACCTATCATGCAGATTAGAGACATATCATTAGAGTACAGATCTTAGATTTTATTGACCTACATTTCAGTTTCAGACTTCTTACCCTTCAGAACTAACATGCAACTGCATGACCTGTTGTAGTCTGTCTGTGTAGGTCTGTAGGTGGGCTGTTCTCCATTGTCATCTATTGATGGCCTTAGTCATCTACACCTGTCTTGCTGGCTGAAGCTGTTGTTGGGTATGTGAGCCTCAATGGCATGCATGTGTGTGCCCTATGGACACACATTTGGGCCACCACATATACTGCAGTGGGATTTGTCACCTTTCTAGTACTGTCTACTTTGTTGACACCAGTATTTGTTATGGATTTCATGCTGCCCATATATGTGTCCACTATCTGCTGCCATCCCATTCACCCGCCCAATTCCCTTGCATGCTCACATCCATTACATAGATACAACTAGCAAAACACACTACTCCATTCAGCAATTGATAGGAAGAGTGACTTACCTTGTGGCAGTGCCAATATTGAAGATGGTGCTGGAGGACTGACTATGTCGGATAGACTCAGTACACTCCCTATACATGGTCAAGCACAGGTAGTGTCATGATTGGCATCCCTTTTACTGTATGTACGAGTGAGAGAGAGGTGTCATTCCCTGGGTTCCTACTGTATCAGTGTATGTGCTATGCATTGCCTCTTTGCCAAAGCCTGGGCATACTGGGCACACCTCCTTCTGCCTACATGGGCAGGCTCAGGTTTTTCCTCCTCCAAGTCACTCTGTGCTGTGCTGGCCTTGGCAATGGTGGGGGGCTGTGTGGCCCTGCCTCATGCTGTTCCTGCTGCAGCTGTTTCTGCAGGATCATATTGTGTAGCATGGCACATACAATGACAATTTGTGTACATGTAGCTGGAGAGTACTGCAAGGCTCCACCAGATATGTCCAGGCACCGGAACTGTGACTTGAGCATCCCAAACACACGCTCTATTATGATTCTGGTTTCCCTCATTATGGAGTTCTTGTTTGGGCGTTTGTGCATTGCTGATGGGTGTCATCAGCCACAGCTCCCGTGCGTAACCAGCATCCCCCACTAGGTGGCCATAGGGGATGTCCCCACTGGCAAATCTCTGGTACAGCTGTGTCATATGCTAGATGTGGGAGTCGTGATAGCTTCCAAGGCTGGCAGCACACACACATTCATTATAATGCCCTGGGCATCACACATGACCTGGCAGTTGATGGAGGGGAAGCCCTTGCAGTTTATGTAGACCCTACCCCGCTTGCTGGGTAGTCCTTTGATGTGTATGTGCGTGCAGTCTATAGTACCCACTACCTCAGGGTATTCTTCTCTTTGGTGGAAGAGATGCATATTGCTGTTCAAAGCCTCATGGGTGTTAAAGAAATATATGTGTTCACCGGTATGTGCTGACATGGCATCCAGGAACTGGTGGAGTACCCTGGATGCTGATGCCTGTGAAATCCCCATGATATTCCCAGCTGGCCTATGGAAGGTACATGTGTCAAGTATTCTTAAGCCTACACATACCTTGGTATCCACTGGGATGGGTTCCTCTCTGTTGGTTCTGTGTGTGAGGCATTGCTGGCACAGCTCAACAATTTGCTGTAGGAGATCCCTGTCCACCCTATAGTGCTCCACTATCTTCAGCTCATGTAGCCCCTGGTAAGTTACATTGGGTTTGTACACTCTTCTCCTTCTCATCACTGTGGGTTGTTCATCAGCATTCTCATCCTTACCACCTTCAGCCTCTTTTACATATTGATGTATGAGAGTGACAGCAGCCCCTATCATTTTGTTAGTTTTGTCAGGTAAAATTTCCCTGTATGTGTACACCGGTGGTGTAGAGTTTGTGGGAAAAACCAGAGTGAATGGTGTTTGCATAGTTTATAGTAGTGTGCAGGGCTGGGCTGGGCTGCTGCCTGTGTAATTGGCTGATTCTGATACATTTCACCTGCTAGCTATGCTAGTTCTCCTTGATTGCCTTCCTACTGCTGTTTTCCCTTCCCATTGCCTTCTCATTTAAGCTGCAAGGCGTGCCACACATACCCAGTGCTCAGATGTGAACAGAGCTGCTATTTATTGTTATTTTTTTTTTTTTGTTTAAAACCAGGTGGGTGGTATGCACACCCGTTTAGGCAATGTAAACAATTCTAGGCAGCCTCAGACACACACCCCTTCCTTAGCTGTGCTTAGCTAAGGGCAAACATGGCCTCAGAGCTCCAATAAGCTTACATCATGCATGACACTCTCCCTTATGAGGTCATCTGCCTGTTATGCTTATACCATGGTGTTGCTGCACCTACATGGTTGGGTGCAAGCTAACACTGAGGGAAAATCTGTGATTCAGTATCATTGCATAAAATTGACTGCTAATGCATGATTGCAAAACTGACACTCAGCCTTCCCCCTTAGCAACTACTATTCCATAGTATTGTTGTCTTATGCATGCCATTGACTATTATGGCAGAATGCTGATTTTGGTTTCAAAGCTTATTTCCAACTTTTTTTCTTATTTTTGGGCCGATCCTGTTTACGCACTGCTACCTTATGCTTAAACGGCCGAAATCAGCCAAAAAAGTTTTGCATATATTTCCCATGCCAATGGCCATGTATTTGGCCATTGGCATGCCTACTATATTGAATACATGCTTTCTTTGGAGCTGTCATACCTCTGTTTTGTAATTTGCAGAACTGTATTCGGTTAGTAGCAGAATACATTTCTGCAGGTTACACTATTTCTGCACAGATGCCTGCTTGCTTCCTGGATCACTAATTTACCTCATTTGTATGGTTTTCACCTGCAAATGGGGTAATTAGCATGTGTCCATGCAGGAATAGTGTAGGAGCACTCGTACACGTCCCGGGAGCTCGTTCCTGGATCGCTCATCGGCCATATTGCATGCAGCAGCTCTTGCACTATTCCTGCAGAGCTTGCTGAATCCCGGGGTCAGCTCTTGCACTATTCCTGCAGAGCTTGCTGAATCCCAGGGTCAGTATTTCTGAGTTTGAACTTTCTTGATTTCATATAAATTAAGTCAGTCTCAGAAAAATATTAAAATTTTGTGCCCTGTATGTTCAGCAAACATTTTAAATGATGGAAGCCAGATAAACCTGCTATAATTCTGCAGTAGGCATTAGTGTAAAAACTAAAAGATAAAGAAAGAAAAGCATGTTATTGAAATTACATTTCTTAATATTTTCAGCTTGCAGTGTGAAATCCTCACATTCTACAACTAAGACGGGACCACCCATTGTTCCCCCATCATCATTTCATCCCTAAACCAAGTCAACTAGCAATCCTTCATTAACATTCCATTCTTTAGAGATAACCTCCATCTACTAGCTCTCACCCTGATATTTTTACATACACATACACACACACACACACACACACACACACACACACACATGCGTGCATATATATATATATATATATATATATATATATATATATATGTGTGTGTGTGTGTGTGTGTGTGTGTGTGTGTGTGTGCGCGTGTGCACATGTGCGTGTGCGCGTCTTGTGCGTGTGTGTGTGTGTGTGTGTGTGTGTGTGTGTGTGCATGCGCATTTTACTTAATCTGATGCAGAGAAACTTTGATGCATATTATATTATTTCTGTACACTGAAATTCACTTCTACCAAAAAAAATCAAAACAATTATAAATTGCTTAACTTGAGAGAAAAAAAACAAACAAGAAAAAAAAAACAATAAAAAAAAAAACAGATTTTTACATTGGCAAAACAAGTCTAAACTTAAATAAAGAATAGGCAAGCATATGTACACCATCAAGGTGAAAAACAAGGTAATGCTTTGCTTAGACATTCTCAGTCATGAATAAATTACAAGAAATATGTTTTTGATGTAATAGATGTAGTCAGTGAAAGTGTTTACAATGGGAGTAGGGATGACAAACTTGAATAAAAGGACCGGATTCTGTAAAGTATAACAATGTCTGTTATACTGTTCAAATTCTGAAGAGTTTGACAATTCAGACAAAAAGTACCTTACTTTTTTTGTATATACTTTGCACAGTGGACACTCAGTGATGTAACCCATTTTTTTTTTCAAATCTTCCAACACATAAGAGTTTAATGAATCCATCTTAATATAGCTTCCTAATTTATTATCAAGAAAATAGTATCAGATTCCTATGAAAAGTTTGACAATGTTCCTAAAATAACAATTTATATTTGAATGAGTGTTTTAAAAAAATGCATTGTTCCTAAAGAACTGAGGATATTTAAATATCCTAACAATGTTGAGCAAGGGAGTGAGTTTCATATGGACCTTTTGAAAGTGTTTGATAACTGTGGTTTAGAGATTGTACAGGCTATTATTAAAAACAATGATAAGAAAATGTGTAAATAAAATGACACTATTGAGATTTACAATAACAGAATTGTCAATGATTTAATGTTTACAGTTGAGAATGAAAAGAAGAAATACTATGACCTTAGGGTGCAGGTAGACCGAAAATGCAATGATATTATTATGAGAAAACATAAAAAACTGGATTGTGACATTAAGGAATACAATGAGGGCAAACAATACCCTGTACCCTCACCCTGCCACAGTAGCCGTTTAGGAGAAAGTAAAAAATCTTCTGTTTCCAATTTTGGAAATAACACAGAAATTAATGGTGTTAGTGGTGGGGGAGGAGGGAGGGAAGATAGTGGTAATAGAAATTATGAGCCTCTTTCTAGACATTCAGAAAGGATTCGTAATCGAACCCACAACAATAATAATAAAAACAACAACCATTTTTGCAGGGAAACATACCAGCAGAGGGGGGGGGGTTCAACAATTACAACAAGAATTGGTAACCCCTGTACCCCCCATTATTGACTGCTTCAGGGGTGACAACTTTGAAGTCACAAGCAGATCCGGCTTTTACATTTTCAACTACAGCAATTTAATTGTGATGGAAACTTTTTTTAGCTTGTTTACCAAGGGCTTTAAATATGTACCCAATCAAACCAGTAACTTAGCCCAGGTCATTATGGATCTGAAAATGTTTATAAGGAAACTCAATTTAGAGAATTTGCTAGGGACTAATCCTACCTACGAAGACAATTTTGGACCTAAACCCCCCCCCCCATTCATCCTCAGTTGAGAAACGTTGAATTGAGGCTTGAGAAACAAATTAGGGATAGACTAAGATACAGGAAGTTTACACCTAACCTAGATGAGTCTGAACAAGCCTTACTTACCTATTTAAGCAAGAACTCTACTGTTTGGGTTATGGAGCCCGACAAGGGGGGAGGTATTGTCCTTATGGACAGGATAGTGTATGAGGGTAAAATTAATTCTATACTACAGAACAAAAATCGATATAGTCAAGTATCAATCAATGAGATAAATATCTCATACAAAAAAATTGATATAGCTATCAAGGATTTATTTGACCAAGGGGTTATTGATTACAACATCTACTTATATTTGGAGAACAAACCCCCTAGGGTACCCTCTATTTTTGGGGTACCCAAAATACTGAAGGACATCAGTAATCCCCCCTCAGACCTATTGTGACTTCTGAGGGTTCCAAGATTTCTTTCTTATCCAAATTTTTAGATTGGAAATTAAAACAAATCTGGGGTAAAAACAAGTTTTTACTAAAAGATTCTTGGGGAAAATAAATCCAGAATTAAATGTCCCAAATTTACTATTTATTACTATAGATGTAGTTGATCTCTTTTCCACTATACCTCATGAAACAGGCTTAGCCTGGCTGGAAGAAATTCCAGGTACTACTGACAACAATGTTTTTTTAAGTTTGGAACTGGCTGATATAATTCTACACAACAATTTTTTATATTTTACAGGAGAATATTATAAACAAGTAACTGGCGTTGCTATGGGGGCCAATTGTGCCCTCAAATATGCAGATATTGTCCTTTCTGTATGGGAGAAAAATATGTTATTAAAACTGAATTTAGTAACTACTGGAACCTATAGGCTAGATTTTTGGATGATATCTGCATTTTTTGGACAGGGGTCCAGGAACAAATACAAGATTTTATGATATACTTGAATCAAAGTACTAGTTTTTTTACTTTAAGCCATCAGGTTACAACACAGCAAGTCAATTATTTGGATGTGTCCTTACATGCTGATGAAACAGGTTTCAAATCCACCATATATAGGAAGCCCACCTTTTCCAATACCTACATTCAGCATACTACTTCCCATCCCCTGTACTAAAAGAAGGGGGTAGTCAAAGGGCAATTCATCTGGGCATCCCGAATGACATCTGACGAACATGATTACATCTTAGAGTGCCAAAAACTAACAAAAATGTTTCGAGAAAGAGGATACCCAGATGAACTTATTAACAACATACAGAATGAGGTGACAGAAGGCAGGGACAACAAATACAAACCCATTTTAGGCATTGGGAATATACATCCCTACGGGTTCTGGTAATGTCCCAAAAACACCAGTTGGGCTACAAAAAGCCTTTGTTATAGATTACAGTGTTAATGCTGGCATTATTAGAAACATAGTAGAGAAGGAATGGAAAATTTTTTGTGATTTTACTGATCTCCTTCATATTAAAGGAAAACCAGTGAAAACTGTTTTTCAGAAAGGTAGCAACATTAAAACAATACTTGAACACGAGGGATTGGCAAATGAATTTTCAAACCAACACAAGGGTACATTCAAGTGTGGGGCCTGCTCTCAATGTAACAGCATTTCACAAACAGAGAAAATATTTATTTTGGCTAGGAACAGATGGATTACAGCATCTTCTTACTCCAATTGTAATACACAAGGGCTAGTATACATTGCCACCTGTCAGATATGTGAAGGGTTCTACATCGGAAAAACTGAGAGACATCTAAGACATAGAATATATGAGCACATGTATGAAATTCAAAAACATAACTCTAAAAATGCTTTATTCAGACATACTTTAGTTTGTAACCAAGCCAAGTTTTTGTTTATTGTTTTGGAAACCCTTCCTAGGGTAGCCAGGGGTGGCCCTTGGGAAACTAAATTGGAGTACTGAGAGACGTATTGGCAAATTATATTAGAAGCCAATAGGACACCAGGATTAAATGACAATATATCTATTGTTCCTCTCCTTAAGCTAAGAGCAGCTAAGTTGTGAAATACATACATTAACTAATACATAGGCTCTTACCATGTCCTTTTTCTAAAGTTCTTGATGTTTTAATAAACAATTTTTATTCATGTTTACTCCCAACATGTACTAAGTACACACTGGACAAATTGTATGTACTAGTATTTTATATGTTTTTATATACAAAATATATCTTCGTGGCACACTAGATATTTTTATATAAATGTGTATATAACATGTGAATTCATGGTTTATGTTGTTTGATATACCTTCAAACTAGGAAGTTAGTTGGGTTTAGTAATTAGTAATTTATTATTTATATATTTTATTGTTTATTAACTATTAAACTATTAAGTTCAAAACATTTATTGTTTTGCAAACAACATTTATTTAGTTTTATATTTTGTATTGTATTGTTTTATGTTGGTAAGGAAGTTATACTGACTGGTTTCCTATATTAACTATGCACCTTGTTGCTTTAATAGACAATTGCTTATTAATCAAATTACTTAATTATTTTATGGAATTAGTATTTAAATGGTTTCTTGTATTACACCTGTGCTATCTGATGAAGTCAGAGAGCTTTCTCTGATGAAAATGTGTTTAACTGAGTTACAGCTGGCATTAATATCAATCTACAATAAACTTTGTGTGGTTGCAGTTTCTGCCTCCGACTGAACTTTTTGCTGCTTTGTTACATGTACTTTCAGTCGCTATTCTCCTTTTTGGTTGTTTCCTAAAATAAATACATCAGTGAAAATATGTGAATATAATCAACCCACTAAATAATCAACTAAAATTCAAATTCAAAATTCAGTTCAAGTAACAATAATAGTCCAACAGTTCAACTAAACAATCAACTAAAATTCAAATTCAAAATTCAGTTCAAGTAACAATAAAATAATAAACTCCCAAGTTAAACTATAGCTAGTATTTTAAACTAACAAAAATACTAAAACCAAAAACAACAAAATTCTTGTAAGGAACCCTACCACGGCAAACAGGAAAATAATAAAATGGCAATCTATTGCTGAATGGTGAGCGCTTTCGTGCCCGACTGAGCACGTCTTCAGACTAATAAAACCAAATGCAACTAGCAAATAATATATACAAGAGGGAAGTGACATCACTTAATTAAAATTTGGTTTAAGAAGGGGAACTGTCTTTCCCAGCATGTCATATATCTGGCTAAGTGTGTGAAATGTCTGAGTTATTATGTGGGAAAGACAGATAGACAATTGAAGAATAGGATATATGACCATACTTACTGTATAAAAAGGAAAGATCGAAATAATGCTTTGTGTAGACATATACAGATGTATGATGACAGCCATTCCTTTAAATTTGGGATACTGGAACAGATTAAAGTAAATTCTACGGATGGGAACATTAAGGCCAAATTTGGAAAAAAGGAAGTAAAATGGCACTTTATGTTAAATGCAGCCAAGGCACCTGGGCTGAATGATCACATACCCACTAAGCCAATTTTAGATGCAAGATTATGAAGAGATAGTTGAATTCAGTGTATATTATATATTCAAAGGTGATGTTGAATACAGGGACCTACGCTGATAATGATGTTACAAGATGGGAGACTTTATGTTACATATTTATGTAATTACAAAACCCTTTTAGGAAGGGTATAAATACATAATACTAAGCACTAAACATAATTTAAAAACAATAAATAATGGTTTTATAATTCATGTTATTATTTATGCACATTTTTAAGTAATGGTTAATTTATGGAAAGGTTTTGAGTATATGTAGTTGCAATGTATTGCTGGATAGGGTGAAAGTGTGCTGTTTAGGATGTAATAACACTTGTTCTGTTGAAGTCTGCGTTTGGCAAATGAAAGTGCTTAATCTGTGTTTTTCATTTATATAACCTTTTGTGGTTCATTTTTATATATTTTTTAATAAAAGTTATTTTTAACAAGTGACGAGTTCGTGAGCTGTGGCACCTCCTTTAGTGTATAGTTGGTGTATTTTGATGTGTCATTACATCACAAGTAAAAATCCTGTTAATTTTTTCCTGAACAAAAAAGCTTTTTTGTCACTGAACAGTATAAACTGGCATGGGTAGAGGAAGAAATTAGCACCACCAAAAGATGGTGATCACCCATTGCTCCATATGGAGGAAATTACAGTGCAGATAAGTTTAATGAGGAGTGGAGGAGATGTAGGAGTAAGGTATGTGTTAGTAATGACCACAAGGGACTTTTTAAGCCTAGATATGCATCCCAAATCTCTGACAAATTCTGGTACCCTTGATGACTGTAAGCAGGGGCTTAGGAAATGAAACATTTACAGGCTGCCTGTGTCCATTAGAGACATAGGTGCCAAACCAGGCCTGAATTTCCCTTTCCCCATCCAATTGTCCAAGTTGCACTTGAATTAGGATAGGGAGAAACTATGCTTCACATGGATGGGGAACCTGTTCCAGAGAATGGGTAGTCTCTGGGATACATACCTGCCTCTCCAGCAGGTGCTATTTATATCACAGGCAAGATTTAAGTCTTTAGAATGAGTAATTCTGGTGCTGTCTGTTATGAGAATATGCAGGCTAGGGTATGACAACGTCTTGTATGCCAGGCATAGATGTCTCCTCAGCCACCTGTAGGAAGAAGAGTACAGGGATAGGACCTTGAGGTGGTCTGTATAGAACATGTTGCTTATGCCCTGTATTATTTTGGTGAGAAATGTCAGTGGATGTTCCAGTCACTGGATATGCCTAGTTAGGTACATATCAAAGGGGGCATGGAAAGCAATAAGTCTGAGTAATGCTAAATACACCATAATTTTGTTTGTAAGTTGCACAGCATAGAATGATTTCCTCACTACTGTAGTCACATGATGATTAAAGGCTAGATTACTGTCTGTGCATGCCCCCAAGATCCTGACTCCTAGGTCAACTCTTAGGGGTGTGCTATTAATATGATGGTTACCAGGGGTGGATGACATCCCGAAGGATACTATTATGCATTTCATGCATTTAGCTCTGCCACCATTTACTTGTCCATGTCAGCCCTTCCTGGAAAACATTTGGTCCTGTGAGGGATTCTACGACAGTTCCTAATTTGCAATCTTAAAGGAAAACCAGTGAAAACTGTTTTTCAGAAAGGTAGCAACATTAAAACAATACTTGAACACGAAGGATTGGCAAATGAATTTTCAAACCAACACAAGGGTACATTCAAGTGTGGGGCCTGCTC
This sequence comes from Protopterus annectens, assembly GCF_019279795.1. Taxonomy (NCBI): domain Eukaryota; kingdom Metazoa; phylum Chordata; order Ceratodontiformes; family Protopteridae; genus Protopterus; species Protopterus annectens. The sequence continues at coordinate 1,329,587,707 of NC_056729.1, read as the reverse complement.
TCAATGTAACAGCATTTCACAAACAGAGAAAATATTTATTTTGGCTAGGAACAGATGGATTACAGCATCTTCTTACTCCAATTGTAATACACAAGGGCTAATATACATTGCCACCTGTCAGATATGTGAAGGGTTCTACATCGGAAAAACTGAGAGACATCTAAGACATAGAATATATGAGCACATGTATGAAATTCAAAAACAAAACTCTAAAAATGCTTTATTCAGACATACTTTAGTTTGTAACCAAGCCAAGTTTTTGTTTATTGTTTTGGAAACCCTTCCTAGGGTAGCCAGGGGTGGCCCTTGGGAAACTAAATCGGAGTACTGAGAGACGTATTGGCAAATTATATTAGAAGCCAATAGGACACCAGGATTAAATGACAATATATCTATTGTTCCTCTCCTTAAGCTAAGAGCAGCTAAGTTGTGAAATACATACATTAACTAATACATAGGCTCTTACCATGTCCTTTTTCTAAAGTTCTTGATCTTTTAATAAACAATTTTTATTCATGTTTACTCCCAACATGTACTAAGTACACACTGGACAAATTGTATGTACTAGTATTTGATATGTTTTTATATACAAAATATATCTTTGTGGCACACTAGATATTTTTATATAAATGTGTATATAACATGTGAATTCATGGTTTATGTTGTTTGATATACCTTCAAACTAGGAAGTTAGTTGGGTTTAGTAATTAGTAATTTATTATTTATATATTTTATTGTTTTTTAACTATTAAACTATTAAGTTCAAAACATTTATTGTTTTGCAAACAACATTTATTTATTTTTATATTTTGTATTGTATTGTTTTATGTTGGTAAGGAAGTTATACTGACTGGTTTCCTATATTAACTATGCACCTTGTTGCTTTAATAGACAATTGCTTATTAATCAAATTACTTAATTATTTTATGGAATTAGTATTTAAATGGTTTCTTGTATTACACCTGTGCTATCTGATGAAGTCAGACAGCTTTCTCTGATGAAAACGTGTTTAACTGAGTTACAGCTGGCATTAATATCTATCTACAATAAACTTTGTGTGGTTGCAGTTTCTGCCTCCGACTGAACTTTTTGCTGCTTTGTTACATGTACTTTCAGTCACTATTCTCCTTTTTGGTTGTTTCCTAAAATAAATACATCAGTGAAAATATGTGAATATAATCAACCCACTAAATAATCAACTAAAATTCAAATTCAAAATTCAGTTCAAGTAACAATAATAGTCCAACAGTCCAACTAAACAATCAACTAAAATTCAAATTCAAAATTCAGTTCAAGTAACAATAAAATAATAAACTCCCAAGTTAAACTATAGCTAGTATTTTAAACTAACAAAAATACTAAAACCAAAAACAACAAAATTCTTGTAAGGAACCCTACCACGGCAAACAGGAAAATAATAAAATGGCAATCTATTGCTGAATGGTGGCTTTCGTGCCGACTGAGCACGTCTTCAGACTAATAAAACCAAATGCAACTAGCAAATAATATATACAAGAGGGAAGTGACATCACTTAATTAAAATTTGGTTTAAGAAGGGGAACTGTCTTTCCCAGCATGTCATATATCTGGCTAAGTGTGTGAAATGTCTGAGTTATTATGTGGGAAAGACAGATAGACAATTGAAGAATAGGATATATGACCATACTTACTGTATAAAAAGGAAAGATCGAAATAATGCTTTGTGTAGACATATACAGATGTATGATGACAGCCATTCCTTTAAATTTGGGATACTGGAACAGATTAAAGTAAATTCTACGGATGGGAACATTAAGGCCAAATTTGGAAAAAAGGAAGTAAAATGGCACTTTATGTTAAATGCAGCCAAGGCACCTGGGCTGAATGATCACATACCCACTAAGCCAATTTTAGATGCAAGATTATGAAGAGATAGTTGAATTCAGTGTATATTATATATTCAAAGGTGATGTTGAATACAGGGACCTACGCTGATAATGATGTTACAAGATGGGAGACTTTATGTTACATATTTATGTAATTACAAAACCCTTTTAGGAAGGGTATAAATACATAATACTAAGCACTAAACATAATTTAAAAACAATAAATAATGGTTTTATAATTCATGTTATTATTTATGCACATTTTTAAGTAATGGTTAATTTATGGAAAGGTTTTGAGTATATGTAGTTGCAATGTATTGCTGGATGGGGTGAAAGTGTGCTGTTTAGGATGTAATATGTAACAGTTCATGCAGCTATTTGTGAGCTGTTGAAAATAATGAATATGCACGAGGTCATGTTTAATTAATGATAGAAGCTTAATTGAGAGTTCATTCCCATTGGAGGTTAATTTTATTTAAGTTGGAAACACAAATTTACACTTGTTCTGTTGAAGTCTGCGTTTGGCAGATGAAAGTGCTTAACCTGTGTTTTTCATTTATATAACCTTTTGTGGTTCATTTTTATATATTTTTTAATAAAAGTTATTTTTAACAATTGACGAGTTCGTGAGCTGTGGCACCTCCTTTAGTGTATAGTTAGTGTATTTTGATGTGTCATTACATCACAAGTAAAAATCCTGTTATTTTTTCCTGAACAAAAAAGCTTTTTTGTCACTGAACAGTATAAACTGGCATGGGTAGAGGAAGAAATTAGCACCACCAAAAGATGGTGATCACCCATTGTAAGCAGGGGCTTAGGAAATGAAACATTTACAGGCTGCCTGTGTCCATTAGAGACATAGGTGCAAACCAGGCCTGAATTTCCCTTTCCTCATCCAATTGTCCAAGTTGCACTTGAATTAGGATAGGGAGAAACTCTGCTTCACATGGATGGGGAACCTGTTCCAGAGAATGGGTAGTCTCTGGGATACATACCTGCCTCTCCAGCAGGTGCTATTTAAATCACAGGCAAGATTTAAGTCTTTAGAATGGGTAATTCTGGTGCTGTCTGTTATGAGAATATGCAGGCTAGGGTATGACATCGTCTTGTATGCCAGGCATAGATGTCTCCTCAGCCACCTGTAGGAAGAAGAGTACAGGGATAGGACCTTGAGGTGGTCTGTATAGAACATTTTACTTATGCCCTGTATTATTTTGGTGAGAAATGTCGGTGGATGTTCCAGTCACTGGATATGCCTAGTTAGGTACATATCAAAGGGGGCATGGAAAGCAATAAGTCTGATTAATGCTAAATACACCATAATTTTGTTTGTAAGTTGCACAGCATAGAATGATTTCCTCACTACTGTAGCCACATGATGATTAAAGGCTAGATTACTGTCTGTGCATGCCCCCAAGATCCTGACTCCTAGGTCAACTCTTAGGGGTGTGCTATTAATATGATGGTTACCAGGGGTGGATGACATCCCGAAGGATACTATTATGCATTTCATGCATTTAGCTCTGCCACCATTTACTTGTCTGTGTCAGCCCTTCCTGGAAAACATTTGGTCCCGTGAGGGATTCTACGACAGTTCCTAATTTGCAATTATCTGCAAATTTAGTCAGATAAAGGCCATTGATATTGGTCTTGACTTCAGAGAAGTAAAAGCCAAAAGGGAGGAGTCACAGAACATATCACTGAGGAATGCCAGTTGTGACTGACATATTTGTAGAGGTGGACACCCCAATTCTAAATTCCTGGGTTTTGTTTGTGAGTCAGCTGACTATGTATCAGGTGACATAGGTTCATACTAAGCTAACTGCCCTTGCGAGCCATTTTAAGCCTAGTCAATTATTCCTTGTGAGACTCAAACCCTGCACCTTGTATTTGCAAGGCAAACACCTTAACCACTAGGCCACCCTCCTAACTATCCATTAGGCCACCCTCCCAACTATATACATAAGGTTTTATACTTAACCTTCTAAATTTGTCAACAAGGCCAAATTGGGGTATTGTGTCAAATGTCTTGGCCAGGTCAAACTAGGCAGTATGAACCATTTTGGCCTCATCTATTTCTTTGAGACCTTCTCAAAGAAGTCTAAAAGGTTGAATAGGCATGACCTGCCTCTGACCAAATCAAACTGGGTTGGGTTCAGTGTCTGGTGGTTTCCTATGTCATTACTGATCATTTCCATAGTCATTCTTTCCATGGCTTTGCATATGAGACTAGTGAGACTTATGGGTCTGTAGTTTCCAGGGTTTGTAGGCATCCCTCTTTGCTCACTGGGATGCCTGTTGCTGCTCGCCATTCATGAGGCATGAGGTCTGTTTGGAGGCAGCAGTTAAAAAGCATTGCTACTGGATCTGATCAATCATATTTCATGCCATTTAAAAAAACATCCTGGGATATTTGCTGGCCCACTGATGCAGTGTTTGTGGCCTTAGAGAGAGAACATTGAAGACCTGTTTCCTAATAAAAGAAGGAGGCATTATAATTGATGGCACTTTCTGAGGGGATGTTAGTGGGGAATGAGAGGGGTAAAGTTATAGCTGAATATGTCTGCCAGTAGAGTTGCTATATTTTCTGGCTCAGTAGAGGTGGTTCCATTAATAATGAGCTCAGCACACAACTGTGTATTGCCTTTGATGTTTCAGACATAGGTAAAGAATGCCTTATGGGTGTCCTTGGCCTGGGAGGCCAAATTTATCTCAAATCTGGCTTTGGTAGACTTCTTCAAGGCTCCATCCTTGGTCCTCTTCTTTTTTCCCTTTTTACCAACTATCTCCAACTCAGCTTCACCCCAGGCCTCAGTGGTTCAGTATGACACTACCCTGATTTGCTCAGCTTCCTCTCTCAAAGACCTTCATACCATTATTCACAATTCCTTCTTATCTGCTGAATCCTGGTTCACTAGCTCCCAACTTATCCTAAATCCCAACAAAACAAAACTTCTTCTCTTCTACCCAACCAGATAGACCACCCCATCTACAACCTTCAGTAGCCTCTCTAAACACAAAACTATTATCACTCTAACAAACCATTCCAAACTACTAGGAGTGGAAATTGAAAATAACCTGAAATGTGATATTCCCGTTGTTCAATCCATTAAAAAAGTTTACAAAAAACTAGGCCTCCTATATAGAAACAACAGATTTCTGACAAATAACACAAAAGCCACCATTGCTAGACTCCACCTCCTCTCAACTCTCCTGTACATCTCCCCAGTCTTAACCAACCTCCACAAGACAGATCTAGCCAAACTCAAAGCATGTTACAATAAAATCTCCAAGTGTTACAATAAAATCTCCAAGTTTGCCAGCAATGACTCATACAAGTCACATCACTGCTCATCACTTAAGCAGCTCAAGTGGCTTGAACTCCCTCAACTTCTTCTCTTTAATCAACTTACCTTCACCCACAAAATACTCTATCAATCAGAAAAAACCCTGCACTTAAATATATAATTTCAGCCATATTCCTACTCATGACCCCTTCGCTCCAGCAACAAACTATTTCTACAGACCACAAAAGCTAACAACTCAGCAGGTGAATCACTTGTTTCCAATTACATCTCCAAACACTGGAATAATCTACCTAACTCACTCAAAACTTCAATTTAAAAAAAATTCTAAAAACGCACCTTACTAATACCTGGCTCTGTACCTGCAGCTCCCCTGCATAACCTATTCCTCATTTCCACTCTGTTACCATTACTCTTACTCTACTAGCATGATTTACCACTGGTGGTAGTTTCATTTTAACTGTGTATAATCATTTGGATATAGCCACTAAATGTAAACAACCATTTTTTATGTAAATTACTGTTGCTCTACTTTTTGAGTCTGAAACCACTATCTTGTATGTATTTGCTTCTCACTTGGCTGTATTTGTTTCTCTATTGTATCTATTTGTTACTCTTGGAGCGTTTCTCCCCAGGCCTCCACTGAAAAATGATCTGTGTCCAGTCGAACTTTCCTGGTAAACAAATGTAAAATAAATAATAAATAAATAAATTTGTCCCCTGAGTTGTTTGTTTGGTTTGATGAAATCTTGAAGAGTGGATGGGTAATAGAAAGTTCATCCTGGGGATCACTCCGGTGGCTCTGCTTGATAGAGGCATTGCAAACTAACGTCAGGTGGCATGATGACAGGGCACTTCTATGAGCTAGGCTTGTAGAGGCTGTAGGGCCATTAGCCTAGTGCACACCCATGAACCTATGAGAGTACTTTTAGCTGGCTGGGGATACACCTCATAATTTTTGTCATGACTTTCTTCCTTCTGGTACACAGCATATTGATGTTGTGATTACACCAGGGTGGCTTGCTTTTTGAGTTAATTCTGTACCGCTTCCTGGTGAGTACAGCTGCTTCTATGCAGCTGTTATCATGATTGTATACAGTTTCTGTGAACAGTTCCACATAGACAGCAGTGTTCTCAGGGCTTATGGGGTTTTGAAATGTTGCCAGGTTATCACTTAATAGGAGGAAGATAACCTTACCCTGGCATCATGCCACCCAACCTTAGTTCCTAGTGCATCTGTTGAGTAGAGCCACTGGAGTGATCCACGGGGTGTACTTTCTATTTCCCATCCACTCATCAAGATTTCTCTTGAAGAGGGCCAGTGAGGTGTTCTGTTTAACATGTATAGGAAATCTATATTTCATAGCATTGGCAGTCTCCAGGTTATAAACCTGTCCCTCCAGCATGTTCTGTTGATTGTGGTAATGAGGTTGAGGTCTCTGGAGCATGTGGTGCGGAGAGATTGGGATTTCTTTAGATGTAGCATTTCTAACAGAGCTGGGTCAGACATGGCTTTGTACGTCAAGCAGGGATAAGTAGGCGATATGAGACAGAGAATAGTTGGAGTTTTTTGAGTTTGTCCAAATAGGACAAGGCCTAGGATCCTCTTTGTGAGGTACTTTTGCAGCCTCTCCAGTTGTTGCAGGTGTCTAGTAAGGTACATGTCAAATGGGGCATTGTACTCGATGACTGGCCTAATGAGGGAAGAGTAGAGGGAGACAATGACCTCTTTCTTCCTGGATGCAAAACCCTTAGTAATGAGACGTGCCACATAGAAGGACTTTCTGACCACAGTGGCAATTTAGTGTTCAAAAGAGAGGTTGCTGTCATCCTGTGTACCCAGATCTCTTATAACACCTTCTGTGTTCAGTGGACTACCATCAATGTAATTCATGGGAAACAGGTTTTTCCCAAAGGGGATGACGACACATTTTTTGGCATTGAGCTTAAGGCCATGGTTCTGACATCAATCGTTGGTCTCAGTGAGGCCTTTCTGTAGGATGTCAGCACAACTTGGGGAGTTAATAATAGCTCTCAACTTGCAATTGTCTGTGAACTTTGTCAGTAAGAGTCCCTTCGTGTTGCCTGGACTTCAGAGAAGTAAATACCAAACAGGAAAGGACCCAGGACCCAACCCTGTGGGACTCCACTTGTGACTGGTCGGCAGTCTGATTTGGAGTCAGCTACTTTCACACTATGGGTTCTACCTGTGAGCCAGTTTGCAACCAACATAGTGATATGGGGGTTGATGCCTAGCTTAGTGAGTTTTTCTATGATCTGTGAGTGGGGAATGGTATCAAAGGCCTTGGCCAGATCAAGGTAGGCTGTATGGACCACTTTGCCTTCATCCACGGCTCTGGTGACTGACTCAAAGAAGTCGACCAAGTTGAGCAGGCATGATCTACCCTTCACAAAAACCAAACTGTGTGGGATCCAGAGTTTGGAGATTCCCTATAACCTTGTTTATTATGTCCATGATGATGCATTCCATAGCTTTGCATATCAGACTTGTCAGGCTAATGGGGTCATAGTTCCCAGGGTCTGTAGTCACTCCTCCTTTGTGGAGAGGGATGACTGTAGCAGTGCGCCATTCGATAGGGACAAAGCCTGAGGTGAGGCTGTGACTGAACAGGGCACACAGGTGAGGTGCCAGTTCATGTAGAACACAGCCAGATATATTGTCAGATCCCACAGAAGCTATATTCTTGTCCTTGGACAGTGCTGTTTTAACCTGTGCAGCAGTAATACTGGGTGCCTGGCGATCTACTGGTATTGTGATTGTTCCTTTGGTGGGAGGGAGAAGGGTAAAGTTGGCACTGAATCTGTTGGCCAGTATATTGGCAATATCTGTTGGCTCGGTATAGGAGGTACCATTGTGCAGTATCTCAGAGCAAATCTGGGTATTGCCGTGGAGATTCTTTACATAACTATAGAAGGCCTTGTGGCTGTCTTTACTATCTGCTGCAATTCTGTTTTCATAGCTAGTTTTAGAGGATTTGATGAGGGTTATCAACTTTTTGTTGAGGCTGATAAGGGAGTTTTTCCAGTCTTGGGCCTTCACCTTATTCCACATCAGTTTCCTCCTTCTGTTGTAGAGTTTGTTTATGGCAGGGGACCACCAGATTGGCTTCCTTTTTTTGGAGGAGAATGTTTTGGTTCTATTGGGTATGGCTAAATCGATGCATTTGTGTACGTGTTCATACAGTGCATTGGTGGATGATTCGGCAGTCATGTAACTATTCTCCATTTGCATGGATGCTGTGAAGTTAGCCACCTCTGGTTTTAGGAGTCCAAAGTTAGCTTTGAAGAAGTTTTTCATGGTGGTTACCTTTGCAGGGGGCAAAATGTGAGTCTTGGGACATGGTTGGGGACCGATAGTAGGCTACGACATGAATCGCTGTCTTACCCAATGTTAGCTGCACCTAAAGTATCTCAGATGCATTATGTTAGGCTACCAGTCTGGATGTGTGTGTATCCCTTATGAATATGGAAACGCCACCACCTTTGGAGCTTCGGTCCAAGTTCTGGGGCTGAAAGGTGTGGAATGAGTTATAGCTTGGTAGTGCAGGGGTGCTTTCTGCTGCCTTGAACCAGGTCTCTGTTACAGCACAAATTTTGATGTTCTCCATTTTAAGGTGTGCTTTGAGCAAGTGCATTTTGAGATTTAGACTTCTAGCGTTGAGCAGCATGACCCTCAAATTACATTTGTTTGTAGCTGTTATGGTGGTCATTTGGTCTTGAACTACTGTGCACTTAATAAAAAGCACATTAGCTAATGTTTCTCTTACAATATTCATTTTTGTGCTAGACATTTTGTATTATAATGTTTTATAGATGCATTAAATTGATTGATTTAACTGATTGTCTGCAGCTCCACTTGTCTTATGGCCCCAAGTCATAGCTTAAACAAGGATCAGTTTGGACTGATTTGCTTATAAAGTAACAAGCATTAAGTAAGTATTAAAATAAAACTAGGTCAACAAAGAGCCAGAATTTGAATGAAAAGCATATGTTTCCTGATGGTGGTGTAAATGCCAGTATACATCTGTTAGATGGCTACCTGCTCTCACAAAACCCATTTTTTTAATTCACTGCAGCTATAAATTGTGGGCTCAGTTTGGATGTGGGGCTGGATTCACGAAGGCTTGCACGGAGTCTAAGAGTAGAGTAAGACTCCAGAGAGCCAATATGTCTGCCGAGCGATCCAGGAACAGCCAGCAGGGGCGTGCATGAGAGCTCCTAAAACTACCCTTGCACGGACAGTGTTATGTCATGCAAATTACCTCATTTGCTGCTGAAAGCTATGCAAATGAGGTAAATTTGCGATCCAGGAAACACTAACCTGTCCGAGTAAGAGTAGTGTTATTTGCAGAAATGTTCTCTGTTGGTAACGGAGTACCGTTCTGTAAATAGCAAAACGGAGCTATGACAGCTCCAAATAAAGGATGCATCTAGTTGAGGAAGCATGCCAATAGCCAAATATTAGACTATTGGCATTTTTATCTGTTGCAAAATAATAAAAAATACATTTTTTTCCCAAATCTCCGATGTTTAAGTGTAGCACAGCGCAGTGCAAATGTGTGGCACTCTAAAAACCATAAAAAATATAAAAGCCAAAAATAGGCACTTTATTCAACATATTCATCTGCCATGCAGGTGAATGGCAGGCTGAAGACAACATGGCTACTGAGTAGTGGTTGCTAAGGGGGGAAGCTCAATCTGAGAGATGTAACCAAGCAGTACTAGGCAATCCTATGCATATGAGGATAAGGATAGTGAATCCCAATTTTCCCTGCCATGTGAACCATGTCCCTAGAGTGTAAGAGTAGGATTAGGGGAGTAACAGAGTAGAAAATAGGTGACATCAGGAGGGGGTATGTATCAAAGACTGTAAGCTTATTGGAGCAGATTGGCATGTGTTTGCTGTAAGTGACTCAGGACTGGAAGAGGTGTGTCTACAGTTGTCTTAACTGAAACCCAGAAACCGAAGGTATACGCCGTGGATATCACCAAGGTTTCTTTCAAAGATGCTTACACTGTGTGCACGCGTGTGAGTGCCTGTAAACCCATGTAAGCCTGTGTGCACGTGTGTGTGCCCATGTAAGCCTGTGTAAGGCTGTCTAAGCCTGTGTGCATGCATGTGCACATGCCTAAGCCTGTGTAAGCCTGTGTGCGCACGTGTGTGCTCGTGTGCAGGTGTTTGCACCTTGCTGCCCCCTGTGGAAACAGAAAGAAAAAAGGAAGGAGAAGAAGTAGTAGGAAGTTAACCAAGGAGAACTAGCAGACCTACCAGGTGAAATCAATCAGAATCAGCCAATTACACAGGCAGTACACTAGCCCAACCCAGCCCAGCACTTAAAACTCTACAAACAACATTCCCCCATGTTTTTCTCAGAAACACTGCAACACTGCAGTCTACAAAGAGAAGTGAAAACTTAAAAAGCTTAATTGCGACAAAAAAATGTTAGGGGCTGCCATTGCTATTATAAGGCAACATGTGCAAGATGCTGAGGGTGGTGCCATTGCGAATGCTGCTGAGCAACCCACAGTGAGGAGACAGTGAAGAGTGTACAGAACCAGGGTAACCTACTAGGGGCTACATGACCTGGAGATAGTGGAGCACTATAGAGTGGACAGAGACTTCCTGCAGCAAATTGTTGAGCTGTGCAGGCCACACCTCACACACAGAACCAACAGAGAGGAACCCATCCCAGTGGAAACCAAGGTATGTGTTGGCCTAAGAATACTAGCAACAGGCACCTTCCGGAGACCAATTGGTGATATGATAGGGATTTCACAGGCATGAGCATCCAGGGTACTGCACCAGTTCCTGAATGCCATGTCAGCACATGTCGGTGATTATGTATATTTCTCCAATTCCCGTGAAGTATTGGCCAGCAATATGCATCTCTTCCAGCAAATAGCAGAATACCCTGAGGTAGTAGGTGCAATTGACTGCACGCACATACACATTAAAGCACCAGCCGGTGAGCGGGGTAGGGCCTACATCAACCGCAAGGGCTTCCACTCCATCAACTGCCAGGTCATGTGTAATGCCCAGGGCATAATACTGAATGTGTGTGCTGGCTGCTCTGGAAGCTACCACGATTCCCATATCAGGCATCTGATGCATCTGTACCACACATTTGCCAATTTGTGACATCCCTGATGGTCACCTAGTGGGGGATGCTGTATACACACTGGAGGCTTGGCTGATGACACCCATCAGAAATGCACACACACCTGAACAAGAACTCCATAATGAGGCGCACGCACAAACACGAAATGTAATCAAGCATGTGTTTGGGATGCTCAAGTCATGGTTCCAGTGCCTGGACACATCTGGTGGAGCCTTGCAGTACTCACCAACTACATGTACCCAAATTGTCATGGTATGTGCCATGCTACACAATATGATCCTGCAAAAACAGCTGCAGCAGGAACAGCATGGGGCAGGGCCAAACAGCCCCCCACCATTGCCAGGCCCTGCACAGGCACAGTGTGACTTGGAGGAGGAACAACCTGAGCCTGCCCCAGTAGGCAGAAGGAGGCCTGCCCAGTATGCCTTGGCCTTGGCAAAGAGGCAATGCATAGCACATACACTGGCTCAGTAGGAACCCTGGAAATGATAACTTTCTCTGACTCGCACATAAAATAAAAGGGATGCTTAACTTGACACTACCTGTTTCCAAACATGTATAGGGAGTGTAGTATGTGCATCTGACATAAGCAGCCCTGCAGCACCACCTGAGACAAAATTGCCATGTTTTAAGCAATATAAAGCAGTGCTAAGCAGCTTTTGCCAATATTTAGTATATGTAAACAAATTGCCCATGCAAACTAGTGCAATGTCAGGCAACGCTGAGCAATGTTGGGCAAGGCCGGGCAAAGTTGAGCAAAGACAAGTAAACATGCTCATATTAGCTTTATTGTCCCTTAAGCAATCTGGTCTGCCCAGCATGAAAATAAAAAAGCAGTGACAGGGCTCGAACCCAGGATACTGTGCACTATAGTCACAGTACTGAACGACTAAGCCATGATAGCATTTCAGCAGTGCAGACAATAGCAGGACAATTGTACACTAATGCAAACACAAAGAAATGCTGTAACATGCCCCTAAAGAGGCATATGGGCAACCTCCCCCACAGGCCTATGCAGACAGGGAACATCAGGCCAGGCGGTGTGATGTGGGTTGTGTAGGCTATGAAGTTGCAATCTAATATACGTGGCATTGGATGCTAAGAAGTGTAGTACAGTAGTATGCCTCAAGCCAGTATGATAGGCAACAGTACAGACTGAAATGGTGTACCGTACGTAGCAGTGCAGGCATAGCAAATGTGTATAAGTGTCAGATGAACCCCTCATCCTATGTACACCCACAGTAACAATCAAGTGTGCCCCTGGGTAGAAATGTACAAAGAATAGCTGTTCCCCCCTGTATGTAGAAATGTTGATAAGTCTATGCAAAGTTTCTCATGGAAGCCCTGCAGGCACAGCATGATCCCTGTTGATCTGTGACACAAAGGTGAGGCCTGCTATAAAAATACAACTTGATTTTCCATACACATATAGTATAAATGTCTATACCAGGCGTGCTCACACACTCCAACAAATGTAGTGGATTTATTTCAGCATCACACTGAAAGGTCATACTGGGCATGCTCACACACTTAAATAAACAAAGCAAATGTCAGACAACAACATACCGAAAGGTCATACTGGGCATGCTCACACACATGCCAAATACGGAGGTGATAATAAGGGATCTATGGACAAATGTGGATAGACATCTCTACTTCCAGAAACACATTCACAAAGTTGTCAGAAAATCATGCTATGTGTTCACACAAACTGCCAAGGTCTGTGCATGTAGGTCAAAGAGGTTCCCACTACTCATCAGTCATCAGACCCATCAGAGAGTACCACAACACACTTGTGATGAATCTGACTAGGCACGTTCAGCAGTCAGAAAGACCACTGAAGAACCATAACAAGAGGATTACTGGCCTCAAACAGTTGCCCCATGCAACAAGACTGAATGTAACCCAATCTGTACTCTGTTGCATACTGTCTACTCAGGAGATCTCTGCCCAACAGACAGGTCCATGTCATGGCTACACTCAGATCTGTTCTGAGTTACAGCTCAATGGCACTAAATATAGAGACCCAACTGATATTGCCAACATCCTGGCAGATAGGATCAGTGTTAACTTTACCCCCCTCTCACCCATGAAACAGCACATCTTTATAATGGAAGACTGCAAAGTTGCTGTCATCACAGCTGCACAGGTATAAAACACTCTCCAAAGCCAGAATCACAGCAGCCATGGGACCAGATAACTTCACAGGCTGTGTTCCACACAAACCACAGAACAAACAGGCACCCCACTGACGTACCATGTGCAGTCATAGCCTCACCTCATGCTTTGTGCCTGCTGAATGGTGCACAGTGACGGTTATCCCACTTCACAAGGGTGGAGACACCATGGACCCCAGGAACTAGTGCCCCCATTAGCCTGATGAGCCCGCTCTTCAAGGCCATGGAATGTATCATCATACAACATATAAAAAATTACATTGGTAATCCCCAAACCCTGGACCACAACCATGTTGGGTTTGTAAAATGCAGATCATGTCTCCTAAACCTGATAGATGACATTGAAGCAGTCAGAAGAACCATAGACAAGGGTAAGGTGGTTCACACAGCCTTTGTTGATCCTGCCATGGCTTACAACACCACCCCACACTCTGGAAATATAGATAAACCCACTAAACTAGGTATAAATTGCTATCTCACAAGATGGGTTGCCAACAGGCTTACTGACAGAACACACACTGTGAAAGTAGCAGAGTCCAAGTATGTCTTTGGACCAGTGACGAGTGCAGTACCACAGAGTCCAGTCCTGTGTCTTGTCCTGTTTAATATCTACTTCCCTGAAGTAAACTTTAACATGGAAGGTCTGTGGCTACTTAAGTTTCCAGAGGACTGCAAACTAGGAGCCATAATTGTAAACACTAAAGATGTGGACATCCTACAAAAGGGCCTCACTGAGACAGATGGCTGTTGTCAAAGCCATGGGCTCTAGCTCAATGCCAAAAGGTGCATTGTCATCCCCTTTGTTAAAAACTCTGTAGCCAAGAACTACAACATAGGCGGTAGTATACTTAACACTGAAAGTGTGACAAGAGACCTTGGGTCACAGGTGGACAGTGGACACAACTGTGATAATCACATCCCCAAAGTAGTCAGGAAACCCTGCTATGTGACACACCTCATCACAAAATGTGTCTCATGCAGAATAGAAGAGGACATTGTTCCCCACTACTCATCACTCACTAGAACTATAATAGAGTACAACACCACTTTTGCTATGTACCTCACAAGACAACTACAACTGTAAAGCCTGCAACAATACCTCACAAAGAGCATTAGCAGCCTGAAATACATGCCATACACAGACCATCTCAAAATGCTCCATCTGTACTCCCTTGCATATTGCCTACTCAGATGTGTTCACTGCCTAACATACAAAGCTATGTCAAACACAGAGCTGTTGGACATGCTCCACGTAAAACACTCCCAATCCCTCTGACCTTCGGACCCAAAACCAAGAGTGAAATACAAAAAGAAGGGGTGTACCCATTTACCTTATGGATATCCACACCTTCAGGTTAGTGGCACAGCATGAGGCCTTGGAGACCATGCACGTGCAACTAACGTTGGGCAAAGCTGCTCATCAGATTGTAGCCTGCTACAGATCACCTGCCTTGTCACAGGAACCTCACTCAGTATTCCTGAGAACAGTGGAAAATAAAAAGGTCCTATCAAACACCGTTATATGAGGTGATTACAACTACCCAAATATTGAATGGGAGAATTACTCGTGTACAACATCCTTTGCCCAATGTTTCTCAGAGTTTAAAAACTCTAACACCCTGGAACAGCTGGTCACCATGCCCACTAGAGGTGACACCATACTGGACATGATCATCACCAACATGGGGTACCAGTGTTCCACAACAGAGATAAAACCCTCGCTGGTAATATCAGATCATAAAGTAATCACACTGGACATCCACATCAATGAAACCACCGTGAAGACATTTTCAAAAGCAAACTGCACATGTCCCATGACCAAAGTGGAAAGTTCCAAAGCCCTCTTACTATAGGATAATGGTATACAATCTGCCAAATCATTTACAAGTGCATACTATGAGCATCTACAGGGATGCATGGATCGAGACATCACAAATAAAACCAAGATGCACTCCTACAAAAATAAGAAAACAATCTGGTGGTCATTGCCCATAAATAAGCTAGACAACAGAAGGAGGAAACTAACACCTGATAGAGCCAACTTCACTAAAGGAAAGGCATCACTGATCATTATTAGGAAGAAACAATGATCACTCATAAAATAATTCAAGGACAGTTTCTAAAGACAAATTGCCAAGGAATGTAAGAATAACAACCACAAAGCCTGCGGCAGCTATACCAGACATGTAGGTGTCAACTTCCAAATATGCTGTCAGCTACTGACAAATGGCAAGAAATACACTGAACCAACTTTCACTGCCCACATCCTGGGGGACAAGTTCAGTGTAAACTTCCCCCCATCACCCCCAAAAGGGCCCGTGTCCATCACAGAAGGATGCAGAGCCCCATACTTCATGGACATGCAGGTAAAGACAGCCCTCTCCAAATCCAAGAACACAGCATCAATGGGACTGGATGGTGTCCCAGGCTGCGTCTTACACTAGGCCCAAAAGAAACTACACCCTCACCTACATTCACTACCCAGACTCAATCATACCACAGGCTATGTACCCAAAGAATGGCGTACACTAACAGTCATCCAGCTCCACAAAGATGGTGCCACAACAGAACCTGGAAACCATTGCCCTATATGTCTACTCAGCCTGGTCTACAAAGCTATTGAGCAAATTCTCATGGAACCCATAAACAGAGACATTGCAGACCTCCAGACACTGGACTCTACACAACCTCGCCTTGTTAAAGGCAGATCCTGCCTCCTAAACATAGTTTACTTATTTCAAACAGTTACCGAGGACATAGATGGAGGTGAAAGTAGTCCACACAGCCCACCTGGACCTCACTAAGGACTTTTTACACCATTCCCCACTCTGTCATCATGGACATGCTTACCAGCTTGAACATTATCAGCTATGTCACAGGATGGGTGGCCAAGTGACTCACAGATCAAACACACATGTCCAGAGTTGTGGGTGCCTTGTCCGACTCTAAGCCAGTCACAAATGGCATCCCACAGGTCTTGGTCCTGGGACCCCACATGTTCAGCAGACACTGCTCAGAAGTACAGGCAAGCATGGGAGGAGTATGGCTGAACAGGTTTGCAGATGACTGCTAACTGTGGTCCATAATCGACTCTATGGCTGACACACACATCCTCCAGAAGGGGCTTACAGAGACAGATACCTGGTGTCAAAACAATTCCCTGAGCAGAATGGCAAAGAATGCATAGTCATCCCCTTTGGCTAAAACAAAGTGCAAACAAATTACCACATAGGTGGTACTCCAGTATGCATGGAGAAAGTCATGAAGGCCCTGGGGACTCAGTAAGATAGCAAACTCTCCTTTGATGATCACATGGGCAAAGTGTTTAGACATTCCTTCTATGTAGCCCACCCAATGTCACCTAATGTAACCCACTTTGTCTAGTCTGATGATGTCACCATCCTACAAATATACCTGTGGAACGGAGAGCTAACAGTAATGTGTATAGCGCATCGTGTAAATGCGTGCACCTGTAGTATCATAAACCAGTTAGGTAGGGGCTTGAATCCTGCACTTGACAAGTTTGTGTGTGATCTCCTTGGAGAGGAGCAGCCCTTTTGGAGAGTAGTAAAACACCTTAAAAGTGGTATACTAATCTTGGTCAAGTTTGATGATGTCACCATCCTACAAATATACCTGTGGAAATGAGACCTCACAGTAATGTGTTTAGCGCATTGTGTAAATGTGTACTCCTGTAGCATCATAAACCAGTTAGGTCAAAGTTTGAATCCTGTACTTAACAAATGTGTGTGTGTCTGTTTCTGTGTGATTTCCTTGAAGAGTAGCAACCTTTTTGGAGAGTACTCAAACACTTTAAAAGCGGTATACTAATCTTTGTCAGGTCTGATGATGTCACCATCCTACAAATATACCTGTGGAAACAAGACCTCACAGTAATGTGTACAGTGCGTCGTGTAAATGCGTACTCCTGTAGTATCATAAACCAGTTACATAGGGGTTTGAATCCTCCACTTGACAAGTGCGTGTGTGATCTCCTTAGAGAGGAACAATCCTTTTGGAGAGTAGTAAAACACCTTAAAAGTGGTATACTAATCTTGGTCAAGTCTGATGATGTCACCATCCTACAAATATACCTGTGGAAAAAAGAACTCACAGTAATGTGTATAGCATGACATGTTAATGCATACTTCTCTAGTATCATGAAGTAGTTTGAAGGGGTTTAAATCCTGCATTTGGTGAGTGTGTGTGTGTGTGTGTGTGCTCTATGTGTGTGACACTGTTGATCAATGTGTTGTGAGTTGTGCTTTTACTACTGTATGACATATCAGTATGACAACACTATGTGCATTGCACATGTGAAGTAGCTGTGTGGCAAATACATATACGTACATGTGACCTCAATTATTGCATGTGTGGGAACCCTGCTTTCTCCAAGAACACATCTGTCACCTTTTCCAGAGTGTGCTGCTGCTTTCCAGACCTTAGGTCACATCTGTATGCTTGTGACAAGGTCAGCCACTGCAGTGATCCTTGGCCTAGGTCATCCGTGTCACACACTCATTACGGTTTTTATTGAATTGTGTGAGTGAGGGTTTATGGCCGAGGTATATGTCAGACCTGTTCAAACACAGCAAAGTCTGTCAATGATGGCTATTCATTATAGGTGAACAACAACCTTTGTGGATATGCATGCAGACCCCTTATTGCTTATGTGATCCACCAAGGGATTTAAAATTACCTTTGGAAATGTGATTATCAAAGGAGAGATGACGTACCACTTGGTTGCATGTACACATCGGTACCTGTTCTATGTGGTACTGTGGGGATACTATGTTCCGTAAAGGTGGATGACTATGCTTTGGTTGGCTTATAGCTTTACAGCGTGGGTTTGACAACAGGGATCTGTCTGTGTGATACCCTTGTGGAGGATGTGTGTGTCATCTGGAGAATGCATTATAGGCCACAGTATGCATTATCAGACGTGGATGGACATATCCCTACTGTGAATGCTTGTACCTAAGAGAGCTATACACCAAACAGGAGTGGTCTCAGTAATGGGTGCAGGTGAATACCACTGGTTACTGGCATAGTATAGTACCTGAAGGAGCCAAATGTTACTGTGTGTCCTACATCTGTGTGTCAGTTGTCAAGACATCATCTATCAATTGGTTATGTTCAGGCTGTTGAAGTTATGCATACTACCAGAATGCAAATCAATGACAGATAGTAACAGTATCACCCACAGCACAGTGTCAAACCATGTCATACACACATGTGTAGTCAAGTTCCAAAATGTGTGTAGTACAATGCATACTGGCCACCAATAGAAACTATGGAGTGTTACTGTGTAATACAGGGCATGTCGCCCCGCCCATGTGTCCACTATGCACGTACATGCAGACAGTGCACCTCCACCATGTTCACAAATGTACACCTGCAAATCTGTGCCACACACATCCCACACATACTGTCCACTCTCTAACACATGCTGCCAATACTACACACATCAGCCAAGTAGCACGTGGGTGGACAATACACTATTGGAACTAACTCTGGTGTAAACATTACTACATTGACAATCATAGCTTAAATGCATCATGCCTGTTCAGCTACACCTTCAAGCATATCATTACACTCTACTGCTGACAACATACTAACATTGCTATACTGCTATAAAGTCACCCTGTGCATCAGCACCATGGTAGCCTGTTCCTGCATTGATGTTGCAGATGACAGGAGGTGGCACAGGTTTCATCATATGCACAGGGTGTATTGTTGGGTTGCCAGAGGCCTACAGTGAGCCATACAATCGACATGTATGTGTGTGTGTGTGTGTGTGTGTGTGTGTGTGTGTGTGTGTGTGTGTGAGGGTCAAGAGTACTGCTATGGGCCAATGTTGATGTAATGTGTGCGGATATGTGTTAGCCCTAGGTGTCTTGTTTATGTGTGTGTGTGTCTGCATGCACACAGTTCCACCATGTGGCTGCCATATACGGGTATTTGTGGGACAGCCACAGACTGTACCTGCCAGGCTTTACAGATCACCATCTCTGGCCATGGATACGGTATCTGTGCCTGGCAAGGGTGCTACTGACAATATCAGGTACTAAGCCAGACTGGATACTATCCCCAGAGGTAGATAGATGTACACTGGACCCAGGTCCCTGCTGGGACTGTCCAGAGCCACATGCACGTGGTCTTCTAGGACGGTCTATGGACAGCCCACCCCCAACATTGCTGGGGTTGGTACTGGCACTACGGGAGCACCTGTGACTTGAGGGATGTCCGCGGAGACTGCCAGCTGCTGATGTTGCTGGCATACGTCCACATCGATGACTCAACTGTCCCGCACTGTCCTGACACATGGACATGACATTGCGGAGGACATCTAATGTCTCACCCCAACGTCTATCAGTGACTTCAGTGTAATTACGGATGGCACCTGCTAGGTCACAGATACTGTCAATTACGGCGGTATGTGCCACTGTGTAATACAGGGCATGTCGCCCTGCCCATGTGACCACTATGCACATACATGCAGACAGTGCACCTCCACCATGTTCACAAATGTACACCTGCAAATCTGTGCCACACACATCCCACACATACTGTCCACTCTCTAACACATGCTGCCAATACTACACACATCAGCCAAGTAGCACGTGGGTGGACAATACACTATTGGAACTAACTCTGGTGAAAACATTACTATTTTGACAATCATAGCTTAAATGCATCATGCCTGCTCAGCTACACCTTCAAGCATATCATTGCACTCTACTGCTGACAACATACTAACATTGCTATACTGCTATAAAGTCACCCTGTGCATCAGCACCATGGTAGCCTGTTCCTGCATTGATGTTGCAGATGACAGGAGGTGGCACAGGTTTCATCATATGCACAGGGTGTATTGTTGGGTTGCCAGAGGCCTACAGTGAGCCATACAATCGACATGTGTGTGTGTGTGTGTGTGTGTGTGTGTGTGTGTGTGTGTGTGTGTGTGTGTGTGAGGGTCAAGAGTACTGCTATGGGCCAATGTTGATGTAATGTGTGCGGATATGTGTTAGCCCTAGGTGTCTTGTTTATGTGTGTGTGTGTCTGCATGCACACAGTTCCACCATGTGGCTGCCATATACGGGTATTTGTGGGACAGCCACAGACTGTACCTGCCAGGCTTTACAGATCACCGTCTCTGGCCATGGATATGGTATCTGTGCCTGGCAGGGGTGCTACTGACAATATCAGGTACTAAGCCAGACTGGATACTATCCCCAGAGGTAGATAGATGTACACTGGACCCAGGTCCCTGCTGGGACTGTCCAGAGCCACATGCACGTGGTCTTCTAGGACGGTCTATGGACAGCCCACCCCCAACATTGCTGGGGTTGGTACTGGCATTACGGGAGCGCCTGTGACTTGAGGGATGTCCACGGAGACTGCCAGCTGCTGATGTTGCTGGCATACGTCCACATCGATGACTCAACTGTCCCGCATTGTCCTGACACATGGACATGACATTGCGGAGGACATCTAATGTCTCACCCCAACGTCTATCAATGACCTCAGTGTAATTACGGATGGCACCTGCTAGGTCACAGATACTGTCAATTACGGTGGTATGTGCCCTCTGTGCCCTTAGTCCCTGTCTGGTGTACCGTTCCATACGTGCCTGTGCCTCCATGACAGCCTGTGTTGGGATGCATGTGCCATAGATACCACACTGTCCTGGCCAATGTCGGCTGTATGCTGTCCTTCAGCTAAGGGCATTAGTGATGGATGTATTGGCAGTATGACTGTGTGCATGTATGGGTTGGACACTTGTGTACTGTTGATTGGTGGCCCAATGACAGACCCTGGCAAACATGCCTGTGCCTCAACACACCTATCATCATCACTATTATACTTAGTGACATCAGTTTCCCTGCTGCAGTGAACCAGCCCAAACTCAGCACCTGTGAGCAGAAGACAGGAAACACACTTTACGACCTGTACATGATGTTGTCACACATGCACACATGCACACATGAACACATGCACACATGCACACATGCACACATGAACACATGCACACATGAACACATGCACATATGCACACATGCACACATGAACACATGCACACCTGAACACATGCACACATGCACACATGCACACATGAACACATGAACACATGCACGCATGCACACATGAACGCATGAACACATGAACGCTGGCACACATGAACACATGCACACATGCACACATACACACATGAACACATGCACACAATACACTCCTCACTAAAACAGACACACACACACACACACACACACACACACACACACACACACACACACACACACACACACACACACACACACACACACACACACACACACACACACACACACACACACACACACACACACACACACACACACACACACACACACACACACACACACACGCCACCAGCAATCCAGAACATACTCAATAGCATGTGATGGTGGGGTACAGTATCACAAGCCAAACATTTATATCAAACGTGTCAGCATGCAGGACGTGTGTTGCTTAACAGCATGCGGTGTGAGTGTAGACAGCCCTTACTAATAACAGTATACATTGCTTTGATGCATGTGTGTTTTTCTTCAGTCATCGGCCTCACCCTGGAACGCAATGTGTACATGGACACAACATTGATGTGCAAGTATTAAAAGCTCTGCAATGTCCTCTGCACCATCACTCACAGGTCTACATACCATGCCTGGATGTGTATCTGTGTGTCACATAGATATTCTTTTCTGATTAGAACGTCTGTGTCTTTAGCAGATAATTGTGGACACAGGTTTAGCACATGCATGCTATGTATACACACAGGATGAGTGGTGCATGTATACCCGATGGAATACCATTGCTCAACATAGCCATTGTACAGTGGTTAAGGTGAGTATAGGACATATTGTGGACATGCCAGTGCTAGCCATGACATGGCATGCTACAACACAAATGCAACATTAACCATCACACATACACAATGTGTGTGTCATGTGACCTATACACTCAATAGCATTACAGGACATATGTGTGTCACTTTGTACAAATGGTGATTGCTATGCATATTGTGTATAGGTGCATATGTTTGTACACACACAGCATTGAGGGGCATAGGAATTAATGATATGTGTAGTACTGTGGCCACTGTAACTGGATGGGGTGTAGCACCATGAGCCATCATCATGCAGCATCATGTGATCACTCAAGGCTACTAATGCGTGCCAGACTGGCACATAGCATGCTGTACCTGAACTGCAGTACCATGGCTACATTCACCATTTCACAGCCAGTTGTCACATGGGTTTGTAAGGTGCCCAATATTGGGCATTGCCTAAAATGAATGTGTTATGTGTTGAAGAGTGTCGCACAGCCACATGAGAGGCCTCTACCGCTCAGGTATATTATGTGTGCTGTGTGGATGACATTTGGGATACTGAAGTGTGACCTTACAGCAGGTGTCTGAATACACCATGTGTAGCATGTTAATGTGTACTGCGTATGACACAGTTGTGTATGTTGTGTGCATGTGTATCGACTCTGCCTATCCAATGTCCACTACAGTGTTGCCACAATTGTGTGGGATGCTCTGTGTATTGCATGTGTTTGAGGCAGCTACTCACATTACTGAAATGTGCATAGTCTCACAGCAAACATGCACAGCATGCATTATGCACAGGTGTGTGATATGTACATGGCCTGCACCTCACCTATGACATGCACCTTTAATTAGCAATATTAAATGTAGAACACACTCACCAGCATGGGTCTGCTGCCTTGCTGTCACACCAGAGGGATCTACAAGGATATGAGACAGTTTGTCAGTGCCAACAACTGTGGCATTGCTACTGTGTGTTTGCAATCTTACAGTAGTACAACGGTTGACAGTCATAGGCCTGCAGATTATATTCCTAATTATTATTATTGCACAACACTAGGCACCACATCTTCTAACTACACAGTACACATCTCACATAAGTATGATCTACCAATAGAGGTAACAGTAGTGTACAGCTATGCCATGTTACCTGCATGCTCCGTGTCAACTTGCTGGATGGCTCCAGCCTCCATGATGATACATGTTAGTTGTTGTTGTTGGCCAGGAGCCACCTGGCTCAAGAGCAGCTCCTCCACTCTGGTGAGGGGGGGATGGATGGCTACCCCACCACCTGTGGCAAGCTGTTGTCTACGGATATCAGACGCACGCTGCCGGACATGTCTAATTAAATCACTGCAGTGATGGTGTACCTGCTCATATGTCCAATTATGCATGCCTATGTCATTTACCCTACGGACAAGATCTTTCCACAGTGCAGTCCGCTCATGCTGGTCCTGGCTGGTTCTTGAGAACAGCAGGGTGTAGTGCTGAACCAAGGTGGCTGTAATCAGTTCCTCCTCTGCTGGGCTATATGAGGGATTACGATGGTGGGCCATGCCCCTGGAAGACAACGAAACAATATGTGTGAGCAAGTCATGTGGCACACTTAACATTCTAAAGTACAGATATCAATTAACTGCCATATATAGCAACCTATTGGCTGTCAGAGGATACACACTTTCAATGCCACATATCAGTGCTCAACCCACAACTGCCTGACAGTGCCTGGCACACTGTATATATCAAACCATGTTTTGCACAGCAACAAAGATAAACCAGTATGTAAGACTATACAACAGTGCATGGCACACTGTATGTGACACAATGCACCACCTAGCCACAGGGGATATATATCAAGCTAATGCATAAAGTAACATGTAATCCATTGCAATGATTGTAAAGTCCAGTTACAGTATTATCAGTATACCACACTAGTCACTGATGACAAAACCCTGCCTAACATATGTGCACATTCATTAATATAGGTGGCGTACTGCTGTACTAGACTATACATGTTGCTAGATATGCACCTATATCCTGTAACACACATATGACCATGGTACAGGCATACACACACACACGCACACACATGCACACACACACACACACACACACACACACACACACACACACACACACACACACACACACACACACACACACACACACACACACACACACACACACACATCAGACATACATACCAGACACAAAGGTATGGCAACCCACATGACCTTTACCTGTGTACCATACAGTACTGTGTGTCAGTACTTACAAAACCTTTTGCCTGAGGTATGTCATCTATGAGGACTACTGGGAACACACAAAACAGTGGTTCCAAGAAATGTGGACATACACCATACTGTGCTGTTTAGGCGTACAGCTTCAGGTAGTACTACAGTTCATACAGGGGTTGGATTCACCAGCAGTAACAGTCAGGATGCATACATGTACTGCTGTAGCCTACAATGGGACACCCCAGTCGACACCAATGGACTAGGTCTGACCGTATGGCATACTGCTTTTTCTGCCTAGCAATAGCATACACATCTTTTGCTGGGATCACAGCTAGGACACATGATAACATGACAAAAACAGTTTCCCACTTAGCTATCACACATATACAGAACTCTGACACATTCACCAACACATTCACCATCACACTCAGTCAACCTCACATAGCAATTATTGCAACAAGTACATGTGGGTGTGTATCAGTTCATAGGTAGGTTATAGGCTATTGGCCCTAGGGCCTATAGATGTCTAGCCATACGCTACCCTAGCCTTTGGCACACAGGTAATTTCATTTCAGGTGGCCCTGTCAAGCAGAACCACAGTGGTGACTCCTGGGGTGTATTTCCTATCTCCCATACAATCATCAGGATTATTTATGATGACTGCTAATTAGGAGCTTTGTTTGCTATTGATAGGTGGTTTGTTCCAGAGTATGGGATGCCTCTGAGATAGGAATCTATCCCTCCAGCATGTGCTGTTTATTGAGGTGACAAGGTTTAGGTCCCTAGAGCATGTAGCTCATAAGGATTGTGATCTGTTTACGTGGAGCATGTCCAACAGCTCTGGGTTTGATAGAGCTTTGTATGTTAGACAGAGGTCACCTCTGGGTAGGCGGTATGTGACACAGTCTTGCTGTGGTATTGTGAGACGGTCTGCATAGGGCATCTGTTTGAGGCCGGTATTACTCTTTGTGAGGTATGTCTGTGTCCTTTCCAGTTGCTGTAGATGTCTTATGAGGTACATACCACATGGGGCATTGTACTCTATAATGGGTTTTATGTGTGTGGAGTAGAGGGCAACATTGACCTATATTTCCGTGGATGACACACCTTTTGTGATGACGTGTGCCACGTAGACAGATTACATGACTAGTATGGCACTGTGATTATCAAAGGGGAGACTACTGTCCACCTGTGTCCCATGGTCTCTTATCACACCTTCGATGTTAAGTAGACTACCACCTATGTGGTAGTTAATGGGTACTGAGTTTTTGCAAGGAGGGATGCCAATGCAGTGTCAACATTGTGTTTGAGTCCATGGCTTTGTCACCAGGCATCTGTTGCAGTAAATATGACCCTCTATCTCTCTCTCTCTCTATATATATATATATATATATATATACACATATATATATATATATATATATATATATATATATATATATATATATATATATAAATATATATATATATATATATATATATATATATATATAGCTATATATATATATATATATATATATATATATATATATATATATATATATATATATATATATACACACATACATATAAACATCCATTGGTGTACATATAGATATACATATAGGCAGATATACAGTTCACCTTTCATGGTGAGAATATCAAGGTTGTGAGGTATACAGTTATGTCATAATATTGCACAGTGTTGTGCGGAATGCATTGAAGGTGTTCTCAGCCCATGTAGCTTTAGCAGGCCTCACTGGCTGCAACACTGCAAACCTGACAAATCATACCCACAGCATTTAACCACCACATGTTATATACCAGCACTGTATGCTGTCTGGTTTGCCACACACTACAACCTACATAGAAATATGCACATAACAGCCTTCAACAACATATATATGTCCACCTTTCACAAACAGTTGCAGTATGTCCCTTGCTCTATGCACATGTACAGATGCTAATATATCTGACACAGACAGATCTCTCCATATGTGTGTGCCATACACACACAAGGACCACACTGTTGTAAGTCCATGTACCTCACGGTTGACCTGTTGGGCCTTGCTGCAACATGAACAGGTGTCACATGTGAGCACACAGTAATATTAGAGGGTGTACATATAGCTACGAATGCTAGATTAGCATACTAGCCTGGTACAGCTGTTGCCAATGCTAAGCTACACGTTAATATGACTATCATGCATTTGTTACTCTGTCACATCCATGTTTATATAACTGTATGTGCTACTCCCCCAAACAGACATTGTACACACTACTGTACAGAACAAAGATAACATGGATCAGATGTTTGACATTTAATGCTGAACTACATATGTCACAGTCATATCCCACTGCACACAGCTACACACTGATTTCTCCATGGCAGTAGTTATGCAGGGCATCTGTGCATAGATACGTACTGCTGCCACATATGGATGATTCAAACTATGTAGAGTACTCTTCAAAAACATCTACTACATGCCAGTAAATACATATTTGTTACATACCTTTCCTTTGTATGTGTTTGTAGTAGTCAGTTCCGTGTGTTTTGTACACTTTTTTTATATCTTATTTTTTTTTCAATATATATTTTTTTCAATATATTTTTTTTTCAATATATTATTTTTATATATATATTTTTTTCAATATATATATTTTTTCAATATATTTTCTTTTATATCTTTTGTTTCTGTTGCTGTGGTCTGTGTCTCTCTGTGTTGCTCTCTCTCTCTCTCTCTCCGTACCTGCAATGAAATGATTGCATGTGTGGACAGCAAGTATAGCCTGCATTTATTGGTATCTGCACATGTTCATGTGATGGCCTCTGCACCAATTGTTGGCCACCATTTGGCAACTGCATGCAGCCTGCTGTGTGGTACTTGCAGTACTCACTGTCATAGCAACCAAATGTTATAAATTGCTAAGTCAGGTAGGCGTAGCCCTTTCAGCTTTCCAAAGTGGGGTCCATGCTTGTTTGCTGTGGTCACCGTTGTGTAAGTCAGAAGGTTGGTATACTTCTTGTATCTGATGCTAGGGGTGTAGCCAGTGATTTGAATGTTGTACTCAGACCTGAATGTTGCCACTTCCAGTACACAGTTGTCAGTGTAGAATTGTACTCACCCCTACAAATGCTAACACAAGATACATGGGAGTATGTAGTTTCTTTTCTACTTATACAATTAGCTGCCATACATATGTAGTTATTGAGATGTTTTCATTTGGCACATGAACTGTTTGTGAACTGCTATACTGTGGATATTAATGTACTCACTTCTGCACAGTTTGTGTTTTTGTTGACATTAGCACAGGATGCTCATGAAAACTGGACAATTCCAGTACTGAGTATGCCTACCTACATCCTTGCTGGACCTTGAAAACACAGGTATTTTGTACATTTGGGTGGGGATTGTCCTGCTATGATACTGTGTGGGGGGTTGTAAAATGCTGCTGTAACATTATTTACTGCTAAAATGGCTGGTTCTGTTATCACAGTCATGTAATGCAATTCCACAACTGCTGGTAAAGTTCCACAGAACAGATTTTTGTGTTATGGCATTCCTATCTTTCCTTTACATTCACTCATTCTAATGCATGATATATATATTTCAGCAACAACCTGCAGTATATCTACTGTGGCTTAGTGGTACTTCATGCAGTCTAGTGTGTCCAGGGTTCAAGACTGACAGTGGTGTTTTATTTTGCTGCTGAGCAGAAAAAGGCCCCTCACATGCAGAGTGACTAAGGCACTTTTAAGCAGTTGTAAGCAGGTTTGCATGGGTTTGCGTGATGCTTAGCAATACTTAGCTAAGTGCACACAAGCGCACACTTGCACAAACCTGCTAACTACTGCTTAAAGTGCTTACTCCCGCTAATCCCTGTGCTTATTTCTTTGAAAGAAAAGAAAATGGGGAGGTAGGACAGTGGTGAAAAAGGGGCACAAAGAGGGAAAGACAGTAGGGAAAACAGCTAGGGATGTGCAGGATGGGTGTAGGGAAGGTCCATAGCTGCCCATTTCTTTAACAGCAACAGCTGTGCATATACTAGTAATTTGGAGGGAAATTTGAAACCTTCCACCCCTGAGAGAGGGGTGAGGACAACGAAGTATGTTGTACTGCCAATTAAATTTCAGTTTATGTGTCCAGCAGACATGTGTGCAAAATGGGCAGCTATGTATGGGGCATAATTTTTTTGTGGGAGCAGATTGCCCATTTTTTTTCAGGTGAGAGTGGAATGTGGGGTAGGGGAAGTAGGTATATTTTGGGAGGTAAGTTGAGGAGCACAGCTACCTACATTTGTAGCAGCACACTGACATTTCTGGGGAACACAATAACAAGCTACTCATGTGCCAGATTAACCTGTACATGCCGGCCATGAACCAACATTTGAGGACTGTATATATGCTTAACAGCTACTGACACTCCCTTCATCCACTTTATATGGGCCTACCCATGTGTGGGTTGACTGCACTTAATACAACTGTACTATTTCTATAATGCAAGGGTACAACAACATATCGAAGAAAGTGACATGGACACACTCCAGGAATTATACCTTTATTAATTACATTACACACTTTTCTAGTGGCTCTCTCATTTATTTGATATATCAGTGCATGCAGAGGACTTTTATTCAAGATGTATTATACCTTTATCAATGGGTAACAACACCTTTTCACGCTGTCTCACTTATTTTATATAACAGTACATGCAGAGAAGTTATTCAAGACTTATTATAACTTTATTAATGAGTTACAATACTCTTTTTCAGGCTCTCCCACTTGTTTTATATAACAAAACATGCAGAATAATTACTAACCTGCCTGGTGGTGCAGCCTTAGCAGCCTATCTGCATAGGCTTGCTGATTCGCAGCACGGACACCTGCAGCTGTGAAGTAAATGAAGGGATATTGAGACATACCTATCCATAATATAGACTACAATAGCAATTCTTACATACTTCATTCCATGGCTACATACTCAGTAGTGGGACATTTTCCATTTTACGGGCCTCCTGTATCCACTGGTTCAGTTGGTCCTCCTTGCATCTCTTCAGGTCTAGGTAGTGGTGTCTGACCTGCTCACCAGTCTGAGGGACGCCTGTGGCACTGGTGAGATCATGTGCTAGATGGTTCCAGGCTTCTGCTTTGTACTCAGTGCCTTGAAACTGGCCCTGCAGGAGTCTTGCATCATGATGATGGACGAGGAGCCAAACCATTACTTTTGACTCCTCAATGCCCCACCTTTGCGCTCGAAAATGAGTGCCCTCTCCAACACCGGCCATAGTGTCTGCAGATGGGAGCTACAACCAGTTATGGCAATTATTCCCGCCTATGAATCTTAAATATGCCTCATTTCCTGCACTTATTTGTGATTGGCCGGTTTTGAAAAATCTCAGCTAAAAGCAAACCTGCTTAGCAATGGGTAAACTTCCATTGATATATATGAGTGTGTTGGAAATGCATCCATATGTAAAGCTGTCATGGCTTAGTGGTTTAATACTGTGATTATGGTGCACAGTATCCCGGGTTCGAGGCCTGTCATTGCTTTTTATTTTACTAATGGCCAGACCGGCTAGGAGGTGTGGCTATGTTTAGCCGACTTTGCTCAACTTTGCCCAACGTTGCTCTACATTGCTCGACGTTTCGCTAGTTAGTGCAGTGCGCAGCTCCACGCAAACATGTTTTGTTTGCGCTAGTTGGTGCGATGCGGAGCTCCGTGCAAAGCCATTGCGCTAGTTAAAGCAGTGCTAAGCTATGAGCAATTATGCTTAACTGTGCTTAATACTAGTAAACTTTGCTTAGCAGTGCTTCACATTGCTTAAGATATGTTACTTATGCATTTATCAGTATGCATGACCATTCCACCTTCTGATATATATATATATATACATATTATATATATATATATATATATATATATATATATATATAAAATATTGTTCACTACCACATATGCCATTTCAATGCATTTTACTAAAATTTAAAAGGTAAATGTCAGGAATTATTTTTATGCACAGATTTCATACAGAAAATGGCAAGGGGAGTGGTGGGATTCGAACCGGGAATGGCTCTTCTCTGTGCGAAGACTCTACCACTACACTGTTGCTATTTGGCTCAATTTGCTTATAAGTAGTTTATTATCCTCTTCGATGTCTACACTGCTAACTGTAGCTAAGCAATGGGCAAACCCACTCATATACGTGCAAACACGGGCAGCTATATCGGGAATAATAAAAAAAAAGGAAAGCTTTACATTTTAAACTTGTACAGGGATTTAGAATGTGGGGGAGTGTAGTGTTGGGTATGTAGACATTTGAGCGGACTTGCACATTTCAGTTGACATTTGCAGTTTAGGCACTTGCAGGGGCGTGGATATTTGGACTGCTCGCCAGTCTGACACGCCCCCTGCACTCGTGCACGCTCCGTGTTAGCCTTAGAGTTGAGTCAGTGCACCCTCATGAATATGTATGATGTGCTGACATCATACTCTTAGGCTGTGGTTTCCGACTAAGACTTATTTAGTCTTACACGGAGGATTAGTGAATCCCGGCCGTGGTCTCTGAGCCTGGATGAAAATGCACATGTATAGCATCTTATAATGTTGTGACACCTGGGAACACCTTTGGTTTTAGATTTAAAATCTTTCAAGCATATTTTGCTGGAGCAGCTGATGGAAAATTTAGAAATATAAATATAAATGTGCAAATCTTATTAAACACCCTCTTCATGAAAATATATGCTGAAAAGCAAGAGATAATTTCTAAAGAAGACCACATCTGCATATAAAATGATGGTTTTACACTGCAGATAGGAAGTTAATAAACTATGTAAACAGTAAAAGTCAATGGACTTAGTCTACATGAACTCCATTTACTGATGTAGATGTTTTATTTTGTAGTTTGACTGTAAAGGGTAGAGGACATCTTTTGAGTCTTTGACTATATAAATGTTTGCTGTTTACATAATTTGTTGTCTTTTAATGAGGACACCAAGTAACTGCATCTGATTAATGAGAAATAATTTTAAAGGCCAGAGGTATTTTTTTTAGGTAAACAAAACGACAAGTTTGTATATATCTGTCTACTGGTGATGGCAAGTGATGGACTAATTATGGGTGCCAGTGGCCAGGCTGTGGACAAGACAGTTGATTATGTAGTCATCATTGTCATCAGTCTATCTTTCCCATTTTTACATGGGGTAGGTACTAGTTGAATGTCATAACATATTATTCTTTTATTCAGAAAACATTACTCTGATGTTTCATTTTGTTACAGGTGCATATGTGTGTGATGATAGGAGTTACTGCTAGCTGGAAGTTTGTAAATAATCATATGTCATTTGTGAATATCAAACTGATTTATATAAGATGCTTGTGTTACAAATGTATTAGAACTGTCTGTTATGTGTATATCAAACTGATTTGTACTGATGTTTTTGCTAAAAAGGTATTTGTAAAGTGCTTGTGTTTCAAACTGTATCAACAGTGTGCCCTACTAGAGAGAACATAAATATACATGCACTATTGCAACTGTTTAAACATTTATGTTTTAACAGAAGAAACCGGAAGGTAAACTTCAGTCCAGCAAACTTTAAAATATATCTGAAATTAAATCACTTTACAGGCTAGGCCATAAATATGCTATCTCACAGATTTCAGTGCAATCAGAGACAATGTACCAGGAAGCATTCTGCATTGTCTTTGGGGTGAACTAATTATTACTCTGGAAGCATAGATGTATGCAATTGTTTTATGACTTTCAGAACTGTCACATATCTGAGCAAAATCCCTTGTGTGTGTATTTTTACAGGTTTGTACTAAATACTGCCAGCTTCCAGCAAAGGCGGTTTGCATGGGAACTAGAAGTCAGATGACCAGAAGTGCTGTCATTCTGCAAAGTATTTTTAGATATTATTTTGAGAAGTCTCTTAGTGAGACAGAACATTCTGTATTCTGTCTTGAGCCTGACAACAAGAAGGACCATTCACCACATCATCTGCCTTGCTCTGTTAAGTACGTAGGGAATAGTGTGATTTTTTTAGATTCAGTCAGAACTATAGTGAGCCTTAGTTTAGATATTGTTTTTCTTTATTTGTCTGAGTCTGTCCTTCAATGTTATTTTAAATATTCCCTGTGATTTGTGAACTCTGATGTCACTGTGTGTTCTTTTATTATTTATTATTAAATATATTTAAACCTTCCATTGTGGCTGATCTTTGTAGAGATACTTACGTTTTGACAGTATTTGCATATTTATTTGGTGGCACTGTGTGGGCCTCTCCTAATAGCCTTGCTCTTGGTCAAACTACCATTTGTATTAATATTAATTTTACTCCGTATATTGGGTGCCCTTGTAAGATCCTTAAGGTAGCTGGCAGGGGTGCCTTGTGGCGGTGTTAACTAACTTATAGTTTGGGCAGGAGGGGGCATGGGGGCATAGCTAGCAAATCTGTGCCAGCCTTTCCCAGGTGTGTGTGTTTGTGTGTGTGTTTGTGTGTGTGTGTGTGTGTGTGTGTGTGTGTGTGTGTGTGTGTGTGTGTGTGTGTGTGTGTGTGTAAATCAAATCTCGAAGACTGTGTGTGCCAGCTATTTGGGCAGGGACATGAAACA
The DNA here is from genome assembly GCF_019279795.1 of Protopterus annectens. Taxonomy (NCBI): domain Eukaryota; kingdom Metazoa; phylum Chordata; order Ceratodontiformes; family Protopteridae; genus Protopterus; species Protopterus annectens. The sequence goes on along the minus strand of NC_056729.1, from coordinate 1,329,554,523 downwards.
CTGATTGGACAGAGTTGGTGCTGGAGGTCTTGGCTTGGACACTCAGCTGAGTTCTCAACTCTATATCTGTCCCAGTGGGTATCCTTATTGGGGATCTTTAAAAGAGGGAGAAACCATCCCCAGACTGACTGTGCTAAGTTGTGCTTGACTGCACTTGATGCAGAGAGCTGCATCAGGAGACATTGTGTGTGTACCTGTCATCATCCTAGTGAACGTCCCCCACTAGTGCCAGTGGTGAGGACTGATGCTCCTTGATTACTGACCTAGAGGTGGAGGGGCATCACAATTTGTATATATTGCCTACATCTATCTTCTATAAACTTCATTTTTTTGGTCTTCACAGGTTCCATCAACTAGTTACTGTGCCCAAACATCAATCGCAAATGATCAAAACTCTTCTTCTTCTTCTTTTGGCTTTTTCCCAGTTAGGGGGTCACCACAGCAGATCACCTGTCTGCTCATGATTGGCAGTGGAGTTTTAGGGCCAATTTAGAGTGTCCAATCCACCTACAGCATGTCTTTTTTGAGATGTAGGAGGAAACCAGAGCACCGGGAGGAAACCCACGTGACCACAGGGAGGACATGCAGACTCCGCACAGAAGGCACCCCAGCCAAGGATAGAACCAGAGAACCTCTTGCTGTGTGGCTGCAACGCTATCCGCTGCACCACTGCGGCCACCTCCCAAATGCTCAAAACTCTAAAAATGTAAAAAAAAAAAAAAAAAAAAAAAAAAAAGAAGAAGAAGAAAATCAAAACTCACATTTTCTGCGGGATGGCAAGACACCTTGCACACCACATGGGGACTGCATCCCCCACACTCCTGCTAATTACATATATACCAATTCCAACATTGCCGAACAACAAGGAAAAGGCAAATTCCCACTCTCCATTCTTCTGCAACCTCCTACAAAGTAGTGCAGCAGATGAGATAAAAGGATTATATAATCACTTCTGCTGACATTAAAGACAATTGATATTAAAAATGTTCAGCTATATGGCATCCTTCCATAGATGCAAACCCACACATGTATGTGTGTATATATATATATATATATATATATATATATATATATATATATATGGGAATACTACTAAATCTCGAACTTTTGAAATCTCGAATTTCAAAAGCTCGAGGCCATGTAGCCGAAACCCCACATTATCGAAAGACCAGAAGCGTGAAATTCAAAATCCCGATGTTAAGGGATTTTGAGTTAGCACTTCTGGTGTTGCGGTTCAGGTAAGTATGTGTGTGTAAGTGTGTTTGTGAGGGGCTTTAGTGTGTGTAAGTGTGTATTGTGACTGTGGTGTGTGTGTGTGTGTGTGTGTGTGTGTGTGTGTGTGTGTGTGTGTGTGTGTGTGTGTGTGTGTGTGTGTGTGTGTGTGTGTATGTGTGTGTGTGTGTGTGTGAGAGAGGGGCTGTAATGTGTGGGTGTTAGTTTGCCTTGTGTGTATGTTTGTGCGATAGTTTTAGTTCTTAGTGAACACAGGAGAACTGAGAATATCAGTAGATCATACGTAAAAGTAAAATTAAGCTGATATTAAGTAAATTCAGTGACTTAAGTGGGCAGAAATACAGATGTGAGTTATGGCTATACTGCTGGTGTAGATAGATAAAGCCATGACTACAGCCCAGGTGGCCTGAGTTTGACTAGCAGCTTGGGTGCTTAATGGGGCAGATAGGGATGTGGGGGTGCCCATCTTTGGGGGGTATAGAGGTGTTCTTGCTTGGCTCATGCCATGCTTCCCATGACAGAGTCCCCTGCAGAGCAGAGGATCATCATGCAGTAGTGGTCCATGTTAAGATGCTATGGGTATGGCTGCCCAAGCCAGTGATGGTAGTCCCTTTAGGTGCATGTGTGGAAGTATGCATGCATGAAGTCTAGGAGCTAAGGTAGCCCTTATGGTGATCTGAGTGCTCACATCAAGTGATCAACAAGCTTTAAAGTTTAAACTCTCATATGACAAAGAGATTTTTCTGCCCCTAAGTGTGTGTCAGCTACTCATTTCTATGTACACAGTGTTAAGTCCATTAGGTATAGTTTTCATCTTTATGCTTCCAAGTGGTGGAGTAGTATTTCAAGTGAAAGGTAGGGCTGACATGAGCATAACATGTCAGTTATTCTAAGTATATCAATTTCATTCCACAGACTGAGATAGTCCTCATTAGGTTTGTTAATTATTTCCTAGAGTAATGCTTCTGGTCTGTAGTAAAAATCCTCGCTGACCTTTCTATAGCATGTGATCTAATAGAATGTGATATCTTTCTAGGCTCTCTGTAGACTTGCAACAGTCAGAGTCTGCAGACTTGCAGTGTTTACAGTCATCAGACTTGCAGAGGTTACTGTCTACAGACGTAGAGGCATCACAGTAAGTATTCTGAAAATCTGTGCCAGAATACAGTAGCCCCCAAATTTATGAGTATGAAATAAACTACTAAATGCAGTCTCATTCCCTAACTTTAGTATTCTGATCCAATATTATATATACATGCTACCTGAAAATGATGTAGTCATAGAACCTATCTCATTTTAGAAACACCGTCCAAAATTTAGATGATCAGAATCCCAATATCTAGGGGTACAATATTATATGTTTTTCCTGAGCAAATAAAGTAAAACTGCACAATTTCAAGGTTTTAATGAATCAATACATCTGCCCGGTCATGCTTCATGAACTCTACTTTTAAATGATGTCTGTTACCATACATTATTGCTACAGACATAAACAATATTCTTCAAAGTCACTGTTTTGTTTTTCTGTGTAACGGAAATAGCAGTTTCCTACTCAATTAAGATATGCCTTCACTTCCTACTGTGTTTTTTTTTTATGTTATCAGAATGTAGCATTTATTTATTTTTGATCCTCCTCGGGGCATCATTTTGACTGGTCCTGCCCCCAGCGCCCCATGTCTATGCCAGGTCTACCAGATGATCTTTTATCCTCTCAAACTTAATCCAGTATCACTGGTGATACCCGTAGATCCTAAGGGCAGTTTGAGGGCTTGACCATCTCCACTTCTGTCCTGGAAGGGATTCTTTTAGATGCCCTACCCACTCCCTGCCCTACCTCCCATGCTTGTTGATTCATCCGAGGGCAAGTCCCCTTTTTTGACCACACCTCCCCTAAGGGAGGGTCATCAATGAATGCCGTCCCACCCGGGACAGACACACCTATCTATCCATCAGTCACTCAAGCTGCTAATCAAACTGGGTTGTAGTTAGGGCTTTATCTCTGTATACCAATGGAGTGGCCAGCAGCATTCATTTTAATATGTTATGTTCCTCCATGTAAATGCCTCTACTGGATTTTGTAGAAAATCTACATTTATTTTTGGAACAAAATGTCATACTGAAAAACAAAAGCACTAGTCAGAATATGTATAACCTAACCCTCTGTTCTGCACACTGAATAGGATTCATAAAGAATCATTCATAGTATGTTGGCACTATTGGCTGTACTGACTGGACCCACAAGTACATGGTTTCTGTAGCAGAGAGGGAATAAATTAACAATTTGACTTTCCAGTAGAACATATGTGTTAAATTATACCTTGTCTGACAACTCCATTAGGGACTGCTTAGCTAAGCAATATGTAACAAAGTGATGCAGGAACACAACAGCTTAGACACATTATTTTTTTACTGCCTGGGCTGCATAACTGTGCTCTGTATCATAGTTACTCCATATGCATGCATATTCCAAACAGCCCACATGGAAGACAACTGCATAAAGGCAGATGCCATTCCACTGTTCTTCTGCCTCATGGGATGTTGTGTGATATAGTTGAGTCATTTGAGGCAACAGAATACACTCAACAAAACATTAGAATTCAGGTGCAGTCTGATATATTTTCATTTATGGCTAGTCACAATTTTACAACACTTGTCGCCTTCATAAATAATTTGAGGGCTAGTCTATATAGATATGCTGGGCTATTTCCATACTTTAGTATTTTGCGCATGTCATACCTGAGACTGCAAAAGTCAAGAAAACAATCACTTAGAATGCCAGTTAGTCCTCTTGATTCTTACACCAAGTGGAATCCTCCTTAAAGGTGGTTTAATTTGTTTACACAGAGATGTAGTCTGAAAAAAACTGTATAGCACTACTAGGACCTCATTCCAGAAGGAGGAATTATTCCAACCACTGAAGTGTGTACATGATAAATTAGGTCTTACTATCAATCTGCACTATTACGTGTTAATGCAACCTCTGAAATAAAATAATGATATGCTCTTAGATGCCCCTTCATTAAAGGGACAGTCAATATTGCTTTTGACATAAGTTCCTCCTTTATGTATAGCACATTACAGAAACCCTTTTACTGATTGGAAAAGTTGTCATTTTAAGGTATTAAATGATGATAATAACACAAGAACACTAGTCTGTTCATAGAAAGCAACCAGACAAAAGGAACACACGTTTTGAACTAATTTCAACACTGGGCAGTTGTAAAAATGTAAAGTACCACAAGGTCATTATAATGTTTTGTTTAGAATACTATTCTATAGCTATCTTGCAACAAAGGGCTACTATCTTATTAATGTATTCAGAACACTAACACTACAGAAAATGTGATTCATGACCCTTGCTGCATTGATAAGCTTTGTGCAGTGACAGAGCCTTTTCTTGCATTCACCAAAGATTTGTTACATATCACTGATCTATAATAGAACAGCTATTATTTCAAGCAGGTAATTTATTGTCAGCATAACTGATTGCAACTGAGTGCATCTGCTGTATTAGATCTGCTAGTTTACTGAACGTATTATACACTGCATGCTTTTTTCATAGAAATTTGTAAAGAAAACCATTTATAATATTGCAGCCTAGGTAATCTTAGAAAGTTTAAGTGAAACTTTTTCTGTTGTTTCTATTCTTGGAGTTTTTTTAACATGTTCATTATTTATAAATATGGTTTAAAAGAGTACCTACCTGCTACTTTTAAACTCTATCAGCAGTCAGTAACCACACATTTGAAGAGTAGAGAGAAATATCAGCTTTTTCCTTTCTGCTTGAACAACTTGTCTGTTGACTTTGAAAGCTGAGTTCTGTATATGAGTACTGGTGTGTCTAAAACTGATTTATTTTCATAGATCAGAAATCTAATAGTCTAAATAGAAATCTAATCCAGTATCCGAAGAAATCAAATAGATCTTTTTCATAATGTATCTCCCAGACAGGAAAGCTCAAACTACCTTATCTCAACATGCCTCTGTTTTCCAGATGTGCTATATAATTTACTTATGTGTGGGTACATGAGTGCATGCTTGTGTGTTTGTTCATCAAGACGGGTATATTAAGAACTTGATTCCTTAGAATTTTCAAGCAACACTGTATTCAGCTATTAGCTGTTACCATGGTCATAATGACGAAGAAAAGCAAATTCAATAACTGTAAATGATTTTACAATCCTTTCATTAGAACACATAGATATTGTACATTGATCCACACTTAAATTGCTGTAAGGCTATATCCTTTAATTAAACATGAAAAAGTCTCCTCACTCAAAAGAGACTACAGTTTACATCAGGAAAATGCTCACACCAGTAAATATTTAATGTATGGCAAAAGTGAGATTAAGGCTGTCATACAGAAGGGAAAAAGGAAGGACTCAAGAACTGCAAAGTACATAACTAAAGTATAGGCAATCTCCAGCATCTCATGTGTTCAGGCCATAAGTATCAAACAAGTGTCAATGCACCAAGCAAGATTTTACCATCTAAGGTAATACATCAGAAGCCTCTTGTCATTGTTATCCCCCTGCATAAAGGTGGAAACTCTAGGGAATTATCCAACTACAGACCTATTGCTATACTATCTCCACTGGCAGAAATCATGGAGAAATGCATTCATAATCAACTGTTAAAATACCTAATTGATAACTTATTAGCTAACTGCCAACATGGCTTCAGGCCATTTCACAGTACTACGACTGCCCTTTTATCCTTCTCTGACTGTATAAACAAAAATCGCAATAACAACACTCTATCCTCAGCCCTCTTTATTGATCTCTCTAAAGCCTTCAATATGGTTAACCACCAACTTCTCATACACATACTCAAAAACCTATCTCTAGATGCACTGGCTATACAATGGTTTCAATCCTTCTTAAACAATAGGCAACAAGCCGTTCTGTGGGAGAACAACTTATCTCCCCATCTCTCCATTGCACTCTGTGTCCCCCAAGGTTCTATACTTGGACCTCTTCCATTTTCTATTTTTATCAACGACCTGCATACTGTAATTCCTCAAGCTACTGTAGTACAATACGCAGATGACTCCACATTAATATGCTCAGCCCTGACTCCATCAGACCTTCAGTCCCTCACCCAAAAAGTGTTTAACATAGTAGAGGAATGGTTTCTACACCATTGCCTCATCTTGAACCCCAACAAAACCAAACTCCTACTTTTTACTCCCACCCATAGGGCCACACCACTACACTTTACTTTTACATCAAACAATGGAACCATCATATCCCCTGACTCTACCACAAAACTCCTAGGGGTAATAATTGACAATAACTTTAACTTTGATAGTCACATTAACAGTACCATAAAAACAGTCAACAAAAAACTAGGCTCCCTCTATAGAATCAAACCCTTTCTTACCCCACTAGCAAGATCTAGTATTGCCCAGACCCACCTAATCTCCACCCTCCTCTACACCTCCCCCATATATACTAACCTCTCAAAAAACAACTTGAACAAACTGGCTGTCTCCTACAACAATATTGCTAGATTTGCAACAGGCTCTATATTCAGAACCCATCACTGTACTAATTATGAACAACTAGGATGGCTAGAGTTGCCAAATCTACTTCTATTTAAACAATTAACAGTTGCCTACAAAATCCTGTATCAGCCTAATAACACACCAATTCTTACCAACCTTATCACTCCCTACAACAACCTTAAGACCCTACGCTCATCTAATAAAATATTAGTACAAACAGGAAAAACCTACAATAAGGCTGGTGACTCTTTGTTCTCTAATACCGTGGGTAAAACCTGGAACTCTCTCCCCAGTGACCTGACCTTCCTTTCTTCACTAACACAATTTAAAATCAGGCTTAAAACCTACCTTAAATCCAATTGGTTATACCCTTGTGTGAACCCAGACTAACTACTCATGTTATTTCTTACAAAGACACCTGTCTTACTAACTGCATATACTAATTGCCTATGAAAGCCATACATATAACAGGCCTTAAAATTGATTAAAATCTCTATCGATATCCCTAAAATGTAATTAAGACTACTTACCATGTTAACAAAGTTACATGTCATATGATTCTGCAATCAAATGTGTTTTGAAGTGAACATGTTTCCTTATACTTTAATCTACTCACATCTGTAAAATCTATCATATATAAAATGGCTTAATCTTGTATTGTACTTGTACCTGTGAAATATTGTTTTTATATATAATTTTTTACTGTGTTTTCGAGGAGCTTTTCTCCCCGGGCCTCTGCTGAAAATGGACATATATCCAGCTGGACTAGCCCGGTCAACAAATGTAAAATAAATAAAAATAAATTGTTAATGTTTGGGAACTTAGCTAGACTCTCAACTTGTGGTATAGCAATGTGCCAAAATAATGTATATAGCTATGCGAGTCTGGCCTGATGGCCTAAGTGCATTACTAAAGTCCTTCACATCAATGTGATTTCATAAGATAGTGTGCCGAAAAAGTGGCATTGTTTTAAGCAAATATGTTTGCTTTCCATGATACCTTATAAAATTTCAAAAGATTAAAAGTTAAGGTGCATGTTAGGAATGGAATTTATATGTCACCACAAGGGGACTTGGAATGATAATTTACTGTGTCTGGGAAGGATTAATTACAACTATTAAAATGAGTTATTTTCTTATTAGAATTAGAAGCATCAGAAGTAAGATTCTAACTGACATTTGACTCTCTGACAAACTATGAGTGTTTAAAACATCTTTAGATAAGTGTTATGGTGTTTTTGACACTAGAATTGAAGGAGTAGGGCTTACCTGATGACTCACAAAATAACCAAAAAAATAAATAAATACTGTATACAGGAAAACAGCAAGCAGGAATCCACACAGTCTTTTATTCACCTCTCTAGCGCTTCGGCTAACGCCATCAAGGAGTATAAAACATTACAAATTCATTACAGATAAATACACTGAACAATAAAACAGTCATTGAATATTTAATTACATTAATTAAATACTACCTAACACAAAAATTAAAGGAACACATACTAAATTAAATTAAAAACCTCCAGTTACACTCAATATTAAGAGCCCGGGGAAACAAAGTATCATATTTCAAGACAAAAATACTTTATATAGCAATTTTTTCTTATATAATTCATCAGAATACCCTCCATTATGCACTTGTTCCAAAAACGTGGCTTGTAAGCCATCAGGATTAGAAACATGAACCTGTGTAAAGTGTTTAGCCAGAGGACTTTCTTTATACCAATTAATAATATTCTTAATATGTTCTTGCAGTCTTGTTTTAAATTTACTCTTACTCTCTCCTATATATACAAGACCACAAAAACATCTCAGGGCATAAATAATTTCTTCAGTTTCATAGTTGTACATGTCATTAGCACAAAATACATAACCATTTATATATCCAAAGTTCCACACAACATAACGGCAGACATTACAATGACCACATAACTTAGTGCTCTTAACATTCACAGTCTGAACATTATTTTCAATAATTGGATATCTAAACCTATTATGAACTAAAATATCCTTCAGATTCCTTCCCCTTCTGAAAGTAATGCCTAACAATGGGGAAATTAGCTTTGCCAAATCAGCAGATTTGAATAAAAATTTCCAATAGTATTTAACCAACCCAATCAAAATACTGCTGAAAGCCCCTTAAGTAGACACAAAATAAATCATTATTTTTTCATCCCTGTTAATATATGTTCTGTCATTTAGTATATCATGATGACTGATGACTCACCTGATGATTTGCCTGATGTGTTGTGTACCTTAACAGACATGTTTTGTTAGGGTCATTCTGGATAGCATCCAAATTCATCTGTTTTGGGTCTGTAGAGAGAAAGTGTATAAGAGAGAGAGAGAGAGAGAGAGAGAGAGAGAGACAGAGACAGAGAGTCATAAAGAGAATGTATAAGATAGGAGCAACATTCTGCATCAGATTATCTGCAAGCATCATCAACAGACAGCCAAATAACCTCTTATTTGTTATGACACTTTATGAATAATAGAACATGGAAATATTAGTCAATATTGTCACTTAATAGCTTACATAGATAATACTTGCCATAATAAAACAAAATCCAGTATCAATATTTGTATGTAAAATGTTGCTTCCCGGACTTGAATGTGTGCCATTTTAACAACTGCACTAGTACTATATTACAGAATACCTGAATAAATGCATACAAATAAAATCATAGCTTCACTATTTAATACTAATCTTCAACTAACTTTCTTTCTTGTACTTGGCTCCTCAAGTCCAACTATTGAAGATAAAAGTCATCTGCTACTCTATGCATATAAGGTCATGTCTGTATCTTGTGCCGAATTGTGATTTCATCTGATTCTTTCCATATAGAATTGGGGAGGACTGGAGGAGGATTTGGTTGAATGATATTTTTCTAATGAATTTGCAAATTTTGTGTCTAAGATGCAAGGTTGTACAGCTGCATAATACTATGCTGTAAGTCAGTGTGATGTGATAAATAGTCCATAATAAACTTAAACCTTAAATGCAACTGGAAAATTGATTAGGAAAGTATAACAATATACTGAAACATTCAGGAAGCCATTTATGGATTTTCCTTGTATGTAGTGCAGGTAAATAAATAAATAAATATTTTGTAGTTATGCATTTCAGTCTGATTACTTAATTTATTAGGGTCGTACTTATTCATATTGGTCATGCTGAATATTATCACCTGAGTGCAATGTATTTCTTGTTTGCGTACAGTAAATTTAAGAAATGTTTAAATACATCAGTAAATGTAAATTGTATAGGTAATACATAATAATAATATTATGTAATGTAATATAATAGTACTTCTACAGTAAAACCACAAGTAAATGTATGGTTTAAAGTAAAAAATTGGGCAAAGCAGTCTAAAAAACTCTGGTCTAGAAATGTTCATTAAAATTTCAATGCTGTTAGTTCAGGAATGTTAAATCTTTCAAGATGCAAAAGGGTTAATACACAGAAACACCCAGTAATATATCATAATTCACAGTATAAATCAGCTTCTAATATCAGTATAGCTTCAGATTTAAATACAACCTGTAGTTTACAGTCTTCAGAAATCAGTGTAAATGCTACAGCACATGCAATTCAAAATGCAGAGTTAAGTCACAATATTGCAGATACAGATATAAACACAGTCAGTGTACTTAACATGCAAATTTCCAGACAAAACATGAAGCAAATATCTCAGGTTCACATTATTTCAAATACAGATGGTCGCTAGTTTATTGTTTTCAGAAGTCTATGCAAATATTACATTTTAGGGGGAATAAGAGGGATCAGAGTGCAGATTTTGATAAAGTAAATACCAGCATAAATGATGGACAGACTTCAGGGCAAAATAAAGAAGAAATGCATACCATAGTTCAAGTCAGTGTTATTACTAGTGTTTCAGGGCAAAATGAAGAAGAAATGCATACCATAGCTCAAGTCAATGCTGTTGCTAGTTCTATAAAAATGATTTTCAGCCTTTATATAAAGGATGTGGCAGTCAGCACCAAACCAGATTATTAGGTTCATAGGGTCATACTAGGCTATCTGCCCTAGGGCATTTATAAGCCTAGCCAAAGTGTGTTTGGCTTTCGCCACCCATTTTAAATTAATTTTGCTATGCCCTTTTTCGAGGTTAGTATACTGTGCCGCTGTCTAACAGTGACACAGAAGTGATACCCAGGGTAAACCTACGATCTCCCATCCACTCATCAAGATGTCTCTTGAAGAGAGTCAATGAGGGACTCTGCCTAACCTGGACTGGGATTTTATTCCAGAGTGAAGGGAGCCTCTGGCTTATGAATCTGTCCCACCAGCATGTCCTATTTATTTCAGTGCTGAGGTTCAAGTCTCTCGAACGCGTAGCTCGATGGGATTTGGATTTTCTGAGGTGCAGCATGTCCATTAATTCCGGGTTGGACATAGCTTTATACGTCAGGCACAGATCGTCTCTGAGCAGGCGGTATGCCACTGAGTAGAGCTGGAGTTTCTTTAACCGGGCAGCATATGGCATCTGTTTGAGCCCTATGATCCTCTTGGTGAGGTACTTTTGGGGTCTTTCCTGTTGCTGCAGGTGTCTGGTAAGGTACATCCCAAAAGGGGCATTGTACTCAATTATGGGCCTGATGAGGGATGAGTAAAGAGGCACGATGACCTCCCCTGATCTAGATGTGAATCCCGTCATGATTAGGTGGGCTATATAAAATGTTTTTCTAACCACTTTGGCCACATGGTTGTCAAATAAGAGATTGCTATCAACTTGGGTCCCCAGGTCCCTAATTACTTCTTTTGTACTTAATGGATTACCACCTATGTGGTAATTTGTGGGCACTTTGTTTTTGCCAAAGGGGATGACTATACACTTTTTGGCATTTAGCTTGAGGCCATGGCTCTGGCACCAGTTGTCTGTTTCTATGAGGCCCTTTTGGAGGATGCTTGTGTTGGCTGGAGAGTTGATTATGGTGCCCAGTTTGCAGTCATCTGCAAACTTAGTCAGCCACAGTCCTTCCGTGTTGGCCTGTACCTCCGAGAAATATATACCAAACAAGAGAGGTCCCAGGACTGAGCCTTGGGGGATGCCACTTGTAACTGGTTTGGAGTCTGACATGGCTCCAGCAATTCTAACCATGTGGGTTCTGTCCTTGAGCCAGTTTGCAACCCATCTAGTGACATAGGGGTTTATATTTAAGCAGGTGAGCTTATCTATAATGCCCGAGTGGGGTATTGTATCGAAGGCTTTTGCGAGGTCCAGGTAGGTTGTGTGGACCACCTTCCCCTCATCAATGGCCTTGGTGACTGTTTCAAAGAAATCAACCAGGTTTAAGAGGCAGGATCTGCCCTTAACAAAGCCGAACTGGGTAGGATCCAGTGTCTGTAGGTCCCCAATATCTTTATTTATGAGGTCCATGATGATCCTTTCCATATCTTTGCAGACCAAGCTAGTCAGGCTTATGGGGCAATAGTTTCCAGGATCCGTTGAGGCACCACCTTTGTGGAGAGGGACCACTGTTGCTGTACGCCACTCTTTGGGTACATATCCTGTGGTAAGGCTGAGATTGAACAGTAGTTTTATGTTTGGGTTTAGCTCTTCTTGGAGTTCATGTAGGACGCAGCCCAGGACACTGTCTGGTCCCATTGATGCTGTGTTTTTTTCTTTGGAGAGGGCAGCTCTTACCTGAGCATCTGAGATGTCAGTGGGCAGCACTCTGCTGGGATAAATATTTGCCCTTTTGGTGGGGGGGGGGAGTTTGCGCTGAACCTGTCAGCTAGGATGTTGGCAATGTCTGTGGGTTCGGTGTATTTTTTGTCATTTTGGACTAATTCTGAGCATATCTGGGAATTCCCACCCAGGTTCCTAACATAACTAAAGAAAGCTTTGTGATTATCCTTAGTGTCCTGTGCAATTTTACTCTCGAAGCTGGCCTTAGACGATTTTATGAGTGCCCGTAGTTTTTTGCTAATACTGATCAGAGATGCCTTCCCTTTTTGGGATTTTGCTCTATCATGTAGTAGCTTTCTCCTTCTAATGTATAGTTTGTTTATGGCTGGGGTCCACCAGACAGGACGTCTGACTTTGGAGGATTGGGTCTTGGTTTTATTTGGGATTGCATGATACATGCATTCCTGAAGGTGTTCGTAGAATGCGTTTATAAAGGATTCTGCAGACTGGGCCATATTTTTCACAGGCCCGGGGGCTTTGAAGGATTCCACCTCGGTTTTAAGGAGTGTGAAATTTGCTTTAGAGAAGTTTTTTGCTGTGGTTTTCAGGGAAGGGGGTGGAGTCGGGATGTGAATATCCAGTGAGATTAGTTTATGGTCTGATCTTACCAGTGAGGGATACACTTCTGGTCTGGAGCATAGAGTCCCCATGTTGGTGATGATCAGGTCCAGCATGTTTTCCCCTCTTGTGGGAGTGGTAACAAGTTGTTCCATAGCATTTGAGTTTATAAATTCTGGGAACCTTTGGGCTAGGGTGTTGGAGCTAGAGTAATGCTCCCAGTCTATGTTTGGGTAGTTGAAGTCGCCCAATATAATGGTGTTTGGAGAGACCTTCATATTTTCCAGTGTTCTCAGGAAGGCCGAGTGGGGTTCCTGGGTTTGGGAGGGTGGTTTATAGCAGGCTATAAACTGGAAGGCAGTTTTACCCACTGTTAGTTGCACATGGATAGTCTCTGATGCTTCGTGCTGTGCCACCAACCTGGAGGTGTGGGTATCTTTGACGAATTTTGATACTCTCCCTCCTTTTGTAGTACGGTCCAAGTTTTGGGGCTGAAAAGCATGGTATGAGGTATAATCTGGTAGTGCTGGGGTGCTTTTGGGAGCTTTGAACTAGGTTTCTGTTACTGCACATATATTGATGTTCTCCATGCTAAGGAGAGTTACGAGTGCGTGCATCTTGAGGTTTAGACTTCTGGCATTGAGTAGCATTACTCTTAGTTTCTTATCCCTTGTGATACCTATGGAGGTAGGTTTGTCTTTTGAGCCTTGCCTAAAAAAGGCACTATGGGGGTAGCAAGAGCCTTTGCCAATATGCGAAAGCCCAGGGGTGACAGGTGCAAGCCGTCCCTAGTGAAGCATTGTGGCTTGTCGAGCATGTCATCCCAGGCTGACAGGCATTGGATCCCCTTTGAATGACACCAATACTTAAGCCAATTTTTGAAATTGATCATCTTGTCTTCATATTGTCACATCATTCTTGGTGAGGGTAAGATGCTACTCAAGGTCAGGGTCATACCGGCCTGGGCTACATGCTCAGAGAACTCCTCTATGTCTCTTTTCATGTAGTCCAGGGAGGTATGTCTCAGGTCATTCACACCAGCATGGACAATGACTGAGTCATATTTGTACTTGCCTTGGAGTGACCTGAGTGCTTGTGTTATGTGGAGGATCCTAGCGCCTGACAGGCAGCTCACCGTGACCTTCTCCTTGTTCAGCCTGGTGAGTGGGATGTCAGTGTGCCTGATGATGTAGTCACCTATTACAACTGTATCAGGTGTGTTGTTTAGCCTTATGGGCTGTGACTGTTCGGCACACTGGCTTGGTGAGCTATGTGTTGCACGAGTTTTGTTTTGGGGTAGTGGTTGCTTGGGTGTCTGCTTTGGAGGTCTCTGCTGCTTAGGCAGATTTTTATTTAGAGCCTCCGAGTATGTTTTTGTGTGTTTATGTGTTTGATTTGCTGTCCTGGTAGGTCTTTGTGAGATTGGAATTGTAGTGAGTGTGGTTTCCTTCTCCTCCTGACTAGTTTCGCCAGTACTGAGTTGACAGAGCTTAGCCTCCAGTATGGCTATATGGTTGCATCTCTCTCATTTGTTGGAATTTGTTGGGAGGAGGAGAGGGTTGTCTGTGTACATGAGGCAGTTGTAACATTGCCTCAAGTTTCCGAGATTCACCAGCTGGACCGGAGAGGAGATTGACAATTGACCTTTGGACATGCTAGATTAGTACTGGGAATTCCTTTATAATTGAACAAAAAGGGCCAAAGTGGAACGAGGTACTCACGGGGAGTTTGTGAGGGTGTAGTGCTTTTCATATTTTAGTGCTGACTTATATAATTGCTTTAGTGAGCAAGTGCCAGGTAACTTAAATGCAATGTGTTTCAGGTAACTTAAATGCAAAAATGTCAAACAGTAACTTTCTTTCAAGTGAAACAAGGAAATAAGTACAGTAAGCAATGCAGATATCACTAGGGATCCACAGAAGCGCTGAAAAGCTGCGTTTTAGGTGGAATTAGCATTTCACGGAAATAACAAGCAAACAAACTAGCAGCATACAAATAAAGCTAGATTCAGCAGGCCTGGATCTAGTCTATGCTACAGCAAACAAGGTGTACCAATTTCAGTAAGAAACAGTTCAAATATGCAAGCACTATAAGCCTTTAACCAGAAATTCCCAGCTCAGAAAGGCAGAGTCCAGCCTCTCCTCCCACAAGAGTGCAGACCACAAACCTTCTTAATGTAAAATAACTGGCCTGAAGCCCAAGTGCTTAAACCAGAACTGATACACTTTTAGAATAACAGACACTGAGCCCTCAATCAGCAGTTCACAACTTAGAAGGATGCAAGCTATCTGTCCTGCCACCACAGTGCAGTCCACAAACCTTCCTAATGTAAAACAACTGGTCTGAAGCCCAAGTGCTTAATCCAAAAGACTTAGAATGATAGCTACACTTTAATCAAGTTACTACCAAGTAGTAATAAATACAACTGAATACTTTAAAGAATGCCTGGATTAGTGCTCAAGTTATACAAACAAAGCTAGATTCAGCAGGCCTGGATCTAGTCTATGCTACAGCAAACAAGGTGTACCAATTTCAGTAAGACACAGTTCAAATATGCAGGCACTATAATCCTTTAACCAGAAATTCCCAGCTCAGAGGGGCAGAGTCCAGCCTCTCCTCCCACAAGAGTGCAGACCATGAACCCTTTTAATGTAAAATAACTGGCCTGAAGCCCAAGTGCTTAAACCAGAATTAATACACTTTTAGAATAACAGACACTGAGCCCTCAATCAGCAGTTCCCAACTTAGAAAGATGTAAGCTACCTGTTCTGCCACTGCAGTGCAGACCACAAACCTTCTTAATGTAAAACAACTGGCGTGAAGCCCAAGTGCTTAAACCAGAATTAATACACTTTTAGAATAGCTGACACTGAGCCCTCAATCAACAGTTCCCAACTTAGAAGGATGTAAGCTACCTGTCCTGCCACCACAGTGCAGGCCACAAACCTTCCTAATGTAAAACAACTGGTCTGAAGCCCAAGTGCTTAATCCAAAAGACTTAGAATGATAGCTACACTTTAATCAAGTTACTAGCAAGCAGTAATAAATACAATTGAATACTTTAAAGAATGCCTGGATTAGTGCTCAGGTTATACAAACAAAGCTAGACTCAGCAGGCCTGGATCTAGTCTATGCTACAGCAAACAAGGTGTACCAATTTCAGTAAGAAGCAGTTTAGATATGCAGGCAGTATAAGCTTTTAACCAGAAATCCCCAGCTAGAAGGGCAGAGTCCAGTCTCTCCTCCCACAAGAGTGCAGACCACAAACCCTTTTAATGTAAAATAACTGGCCTGAAGCCCAAGTGCTTAAAAAAGAATTAATACACTTTTAGAATAACAGACACTGAGCCCTCAATCAGCAGATCCCAACTTAGAAGGATGTAAGCTACCTGTCCTGCCACCACAGAGCAGACCACAAACCTTCCTAATGTAAAACAACTGGTCTGAAGCCCAAGTGCTTAAACTAAAAGGCTTAGAATGAGTTACACAGTAATAAATACAATTGAGTACTTTTAAGATGACGCAAAAGCAAAATAAAGTAGGAAGAAACACAAAATACAGTAAAAGCAGATTTTTTTTTTTTTTGAGTGAGCAAATGAGATGGGCCCAGGAGTTACAGGACAGAAACAAGTGCAAATGCAGGCCTTCAAATCAGAAAGTTGAGAGAGATGGAAGACCGCCCAAATGGCCAATAACTACAAATTCTGGGCCAGAACCACTCCTTATGTGGTAGACAGGTTACCTAGTGCTTACCACTCCCACTGATAAGCTAGAAGGCATCCCTCCAACACAGAAATGCTTGGGGGCTCAGAAGCTTACAAATAGTCCTGGATACAGCAAATCTGTATCTGGAACACTAATTACAGGAAAGGTAGGAAACAGGCTTAATTTTTTTTTTTTTTTTTTTTTTTTTTTTATCTGTCATTGTTTAAGGTTGAGAGACATGCCAATATTTCATTGTTCACAGAAAATAAATTATGGAATAATGTACTGATTAATACAGACACATCAAATTCAGTTACACATAGACATCTACTAGAAGGCATGACTGCAGTTATATCAGGATTTGAAGGGTCAAAGGTTGCAGAAGTGAACAGTTCTGAGTGCAGCAGTCCTGTACTAGGTATGGACATATCATCATAGTTACATGTTGTTTTACACTTCAGTAACAAGAGTCTATGGAACAATAATAAAAAAAAAAACAACAGAATGTACAGATGTGCTCACAAATGACACTTGTAAGAATTTGTGTGCAGTAGATTGTGAAAATGATGTACAGAATTAAAAAAAACTGATTACAGCAGACACACATGATTCATGGGTTGAAGATAAATTAAATTTCTGTTGCCACACCTGAAGTGCATGCAGTTAAGTTACCACATTTTCAGAAACAGTATCTTATTCTGAGAAAAGCAAAGACATACTGGAAAGGGAATTTATGGCCAGTAAGAAAAAGGTAACAGTTTCAGGACAAAACTTGTTTTAAATTGCTATATGCATTCACCATTCTGGAAACACATGCTGTATATCACAGTCAAGTTAATTCACAGAATAAAGGACTTACAGTTTCAGATCTGAGAAATGAATTTTTTGTGTTATTGTTTTATTTAGCAGACATTAAGACCTTTGCATTAGGGTAGTAAAGTGTTGCAATGCATAAATAATATCTTGATATAGAATCTGTAATATATGTTACAGATATTAAATGATGTTTTGCTAGTTTACAGAATTTAGAATTTAAAATCAGTGTTACATTTTAAATGTGATGGTACAGTCAAAAGTTCAGATCCCATGCAAGAAAAGAGTGCAGCATAAAAATAATGTGTCATTAAAACCGCAGGTTCAAATCTCATGTTAGGTAAAGAGTGGAGTGTAATTGTACTATATGTAGAAACTTCTCATATTTGTAATGAACAGATAAGTGAGGCTCCACATTCAGACCAGTTCTATTCTAGTAACAAATGTGTATATGGAAATAGGTCAAGATTTTATATATTTCATGTAGAAATTGCAGATTACCAGAGCACATCAGAGGTACAGACTTACTTAACTAAATTATCAGATTACAGGCAATCTCAGCAAGCTGAATTAAAGACAGTACTGTATGCCTTAAAACAGTATGGTAATGATCAAGTTTAATATTATTAGTGACAGTTTTATGCAGTAACACTGCTTACTATTTATCAAAGAAAATTGTATACATTAATGATAAATCCTTGCAGCATTCAGTAGTACTGAAAGAGTTAAATGATGCCAGCTAAAAGAACAGTTACATGTAAGGCACTGGGCAGAGGCCTCCAAACTGAACAAATTTGTTTGTAAATTACAACCTCAGGGTCACAGAGTAAATGTAGAAAATTCAACAGTTAAGATTAATTTTATACAGGTGCAGAAATAAAAAAAAATGTTGAAACATCAATACAGTGTCAGATTACTACTTTAGTCTCATTTGAGGTCATGATAGGGAAAAACAGACACTGAGTTTTCCATTTGATTTAATCATGGAGATACAGTCTACAGTCACTGCAGTACATTATCAGCTCAGTTAAGACTTGTAAGAATGTATTTATTAGTAGTTCATAGGTTCATAGGTTCATACTAGGCTATCTGCCCTAGGGCATTTATAAGCCTAACCAGAATGAGTTTGGCTTTCGCCACCCATTTTAAATTAATTTTGCTATGCCCTTTTTTGAGGTTAGTATACTGTGCCTCTGTCTATCAGTGACACAGAAGTGATACCCGGGTTAAACCTATGATCTCCCATCCACTCATCAAGATTCCTCTTGAAGAGAGTCAATGAGGGACTCTGCCTAACCTGGACTAGGATTTTATTCCGGAGTGAGTGAGAGTATAGTCTACTTCACTATAGTACATTGTCAGTTTGCTTAAAGACTTAACAAGAGTTTACTAGCTGCATGTGTTTATTTCATGCAGAAAAATGTAAAAAAAGGTGAAGACAACAAGCAATGCCATCAGTTTATAATTGTTAAAGTTGCAAATGTTATTTTAAGGACCTGATACTGCTTTTTTGTGCTTTTCAGATATTACTACAAAAAGACACACTGTCAGTTTGGATATTTTAATAATTTCCAGTTTGGTTTTAAATATAATCAATAGAAAATATTATATCTGCCACCCAGACTTGCAGCAGAGATGGGGAGGGAGGCTGGAGAGCCTAATGGTACACATCACAGGACCCTTGGACATTAAGCAGCTCTTCCAATACCTCAGCAGTGACTGGGACAATACAAAGTAAGGCCTAAACTTGGCAAGAGCTGTGGAGCACAAATCAAGTATCATCAGAAAAACAAAACGACCAAAGCCTGAAGTAAAGGGTATTGTTTTTCTTTAAGTGATTATTTACTCAAAACATATACAGTAAATGTGTTTCAGTTATCTTTAAAAAGTATTCTTTAGAGTTAAAATATGTATATACCAGGTGTGTATTTATACAGATTAATGTTAAAGCAATTATGCAGAATTTCAATTTATATTTCCAGACAACTATATAACAGTGCTAGTTTTCAGTTTATGTTTTTATCTGTATTCCAATGATAATGACAGAAAAAATGCATTCCTCTAGTGCTGTTTTAGTTTCCAGAATATAACATTTAGTAGATTTCAGTTTCTGCTTTTATAGTTTAGTTTCCAGAGGGCAACATTTACCAGATTTCAGTTTATGATTTTATCTTGTTCAGATAATATTGACAGAAACGGTATTCCTTTAGTATTAGTTTAGTTAGTTTTCAGAGTATAACATTTATACACAGCTATTTTAGATATCCACTATAACTATATATCACTTAGTGTAAATTTCAGTCAAGTTTCAGAATATGACATTCATACTCATTTATGAGTTCAGTATAGTACATTTTATTTAGATTTCAGAATATGACATTCATAATCAATTATAAGTTCAGTATAGTACATTTCAATCAGATTTCAAAATATAACATTCATACTCAGTTATACTTTTGTAATAGCATTACTAGGCAGTTTACAACATGCAACTACATTACACTTCATGTTGTTCAATCATTAGTTTTAAGGGTAAAAATGACAGAATTATTTGTAACAGGCTTATTGAGATAAGTTATCTTAAGTATAAATAGTAATAGCTATTTAATATACTTAAGACATAACAGATCAGGCTTAATTTACAGAATACAGTGCACATTACCCAATCATCATCATCATCATTCTCTTTCGGCTTT
The DNA here is from genome assembly GCF_019279795.1 of Protopterus annectens. Taxonomy (NCBI): domain Eukaryota; kingdom Metazoa; phylum Chordata; order Ceratodontiformes; family Protopteridae; genus Protopterus; species Protopterus annectens. Next base: position 1,329,534,299 of record NC_056729.1, on the reverse strand, counting down.
TCCCGTTAGGGGTCGCCACAGCGGATCATCTCTTTCCATTTCTTCCTATCCTCTGCATCTTGCTCTGTCACACCAACCGCCTGCATGTCCTCTCTCACCACGTCCATAAACCTTATCTTAGGCCTTCCTCTATTCCTCTTACCTGGCAGCTCCATCCTTAGCATCTTTTCCCCAATATACCCATCATCCCTCCTCAGCACATGTCCAAACCAATGCAATCTCGTCTCTCTTGCTTTGTCTCCAAACTGTCCAACATGAGCTGACCCTCTAATATACCGATTCCTAATCCTATCCATCCTAGTCACACCGATTGCAAATCTTAACATCTTTAACTCTGCCACATCCAGCTCCGACTCCTGCCTTTTTGTCAATGCCACTGTCTCCAACCCATATAACATAGCTGGTCTCACTACACTCTTGTAGACCTTCCCTTTCACTCTTACCGATACCGTCTGTCACAAATCACTCCTGACACTCTTCTCCACCCATTCCACCCTGCCTGTACTCTCTTCTTCACCTCTCTTCCACATTCACCATTACTCTGAACTGTTGATCCCAAGTACTTAAACTCGTCCACCTTTACCAACTCTGCTCCTGCATCCTCACCATTCCTCTACCCTCCCTCTCATTGACACACATATATTCTGTCTTAGCCCTGCTGACCCTCATTCCTCTGCTCTCTAGAGCATATCTCCACCTCTCCAGAGTCTCCTCAACCTGATTCCTACTCTCACTACAGATCACAATGTCATCTGCAAACATCATAGTCCACGGGGCCTCCTGTCTGATCTCATCTGTCAACCTGTCCATCACCACTGCAAATAAGAAAGGACTCAGAGCTGATCCTTGATGTAATCCCACCTCCACCTTAAACGGATCTGTCACTCCCACTGCAGTCCTCACCACTGTCACACTACCCTCGTACATATCCTGTACCACTCTTACGTACTTCTCTGCCACTCCCGACTTCCTCATACAATACCACAACTCTTCTCTAGGCACCCTGTCATATGCTTTCTCCAAGTCTACAAAGACACAATGCAACTCCTTAAATTAGAAAGTTAAAAAGACACTGACAGTATGCAAAGGTATAGATTTGAAATATAGAAAGCATAGGTTTTAGTAAATGTACTTCCAGTAATTCAGCACATAGATATTTACAGGATATTTAAGACATACACTTTAAAGGCAAACATCTATTACAGCATATAGCAATTAAAGAGATAACCAGATATAATTAGTAGTAACAAATCTAGCTGAACATTTACAGAAATAAGTTAATACACTATATGGAAATTATGCTTCAAGATACACATATTATATGTGTAAAAAAGAGAGTTTACCAGTTATAACATGTTAAAGAATTGCCTGGTTATAATTAAATCATAAAGTTAAGAGACTTTATAGCTGTTATATTAGTTTTATTGTTCATTATAGTACCCTTTGAAGACTATAGTAATAGATTTATAAAGTAATTACAGAGACAATTGTTACAGAATAAATCCTACATAAATACAGTTGGTAGAACAAACCTTGCATAGGCCTAAAATGTAATGTTAGGCCTGTGTATTCATTTTATATTCATTTAATACTTTCATATTTTAAAGTAGCTACAGAAATAGATACCTATGTTCAGGTATCTCAGGAGGAATTGTAAGATCAGTATTCATTTTAATGTAGTTTGTTAGATAAAAATACAGTATTCTCTTTGCATAAGTCTAGAAATGCTGCCATATTAAAGCAGGCCTTCACATTTTGCATGCAGTTTCAAAGGATGCACTTTTAATCAGTGAAAATAACCTTCAGTGAAGAATACTGATAAGAATAAAATGTGCTAACAGAATATGCAGTGCATTGAATACAACCAGATCTTGCTTAGATGATATGAGGCTTGGGAACTAAGGTTAAAGTGTCATGCAGAAATTTATAGGGTTTTAGCATTATTAGGAAATATTCAGACACAGTTACTTAGTTAATTTGGACAGATATACAGAAAGTCATTGCAGTCCTCAGAAGTTTGGTACAGGTACTCAAGGGTGAGTGCAGAGTTCGTGTCAAATACTCAGCTTTCAAGGATATTAATTCAATTGTTCAGAAGAAAAGGAATATGAGTGCAAAAGCTTCAGATGTAATTATCAGCACTTTTACTGGAAACAGTAAGATCTGACATTCTGAATACAGAATTTATGGACAGTATAATGAGTGCAGAAACTATGGACACTAAAAGTTGATTCAGATATTCATAGGATCATAAGTTAGTATGTGTGTACTAGGCTAATGGCCCTGGAGCCTTTACAAGCCTAGCCCATAGGATTATCTTGGGATTGTGCTACCCGACCATAGTTCCCAGTGCTTCTGTCGAGTAATGCCACTGGAGTGATCCCTGGGATGAATTTTCTATTTCCAATCCACTCATCAAGTTTTCTCTTTAAGAGGGCCAGTGAGGTGTTCTGCTTAACATGTATGAGAAGTCTATTCCATAGCATGGGCAGTCTCTGGGTTATGAACCTGTCCCTCCAGGATGTTTTGTTGATTGTGGTAATGATGTTGAGGTCTCTGGAGCATGTAGTGTGGAGTGATTGGGATTTCTTTAGATGTAGCATTTCTAACTGAGCTGAGTCAGGCATGGCTTTGTAAGTCAAGCAGAGATCGCCTCTAAGTAGGCAGTATGAGACAGAGAATAGTTGGAGGTTTTTAAGTCTGTCCATATAGGACAAATATTTAAGGCCTAGGATCCTCTTTATGAGGTACTTTTGCGGTGTCTCCAGTTGTTGCAAGTGTTTAGTGATGTACATGCCAAATGGGGCATTATACTCAATGACTGGCCTAATGAGGGAAGAGTAAAGGGAGACAATGACCTCTTTCTTCCTGGATGCAAAACCCTTAGTAATGAGATGTGCCACATAGAAGGACTTTCTGACCACAGTGACAATGTGGTGGTCAAAAGAGAAGTTGCTCTCAACCTGTGTCCCAGATCTCTTATAACGCCTTCTGTGTTCAGTTGACTACCATCGATATGGTAATTCATGGGAACTGAGTTTTTCTCAAAGGGGATGATGACATTTTTTGGCATTGAGCTTGAGGTCATGGTTCTGACACCAGTTGTTGGTCTCAGTGAGGACTTTCTGTAGGATGTCAACATCACTTGAGGAGTTAATAATAGCTCCCAACTTGCAATTGTTTGTAAACTTTGTCAGCCAGAGTCCCTTCGTGTTGGCCTGGCCTTCAGAGAAGTAGCTACCAAACAGGAGAGGACCCAGGACCGAACTCTGTGGGATTTCACTCGTGACTGGTCGGCACTCTGACTTGGAGTCAGCTACTTTCACACTGCGGGGTTCTACCTATGAGGCAGTTTGCAACCCACCTAGTGATATAGCAGTTGATGCATAGCTTAGTGAGTTTTTCTATTATTCCTGAGTGGGGATTGTATCAAAGGCCTTGGCCAGATCAGGGTAGGCTGTATGAACCACCTTGCCTTCATCCACAGCTCTGGTGACTGCCTCAAAGAAGTTGACCAAGTTGAGAAGGCATGATCTACCCTTCACAAAAACAAACTGTGTGTGATCCAGAGTTTGGAGATTCCATATATCCTTGTTTATTAGGTCCATGATGATGTGTTCCATAGCTTTGCATATCAGACTTGTCAGGGTAATGGGGCAATAGTTCCCAGGGTCTGTAGTTGCTCCCCCATTGTAGAGAGGAATGACTGTAGCAGTGCACCATTCAGTAGGGACAAAGCCTGAGGTGAGGCTGTAATTGAACAGGACACACAGGTGAGGTGCCAGTTCACTCTGTAGTTCATGTAGAACACAGCCAGGGATATTGTCAGGTCCCATAGAAGCTGTATTCTTGGTCTTGGACAGTGCTGTTTTAACCTGTGCAGCAGTAATACTGGGTGCCTGGCAATCTACTAATAATGTGATAGGTCCTTTGGGAGGGGGGAGAGGGGTAAAGTTGGCACTGAATCTATCGGCCAGTATACTGGCAATATCTGTTGGCTCGGTATAGGAGGTACCATTGTGCAGTAGCTCAGAGCAAATCTGGGTATTTTCGTGGAGATTCTTTACATAACTATAGAAGGGCTTGTGGTTGTCTTTACTATCTGCAGCAATTCTGTTTTCATAGCTAGCTTTAGAGGTTCATAGATTAGTACTAAGCTAACTGCCCTTGCGAGCCATTTTTTAAGCCTAGCCAATTATCCCTTGTGAGAATCAAACCCTGCACCTTGTGTTTGTAAGGCAAACACCTTAACCATTAGGCCACCCTCCCAACTTTTGGGATCTCAACTTTTTGTTGAGGCTGATAAGGGAGTTTTTCCAGTCTTGGGACTTCACCTTATTCCGCATCAGTTTTCTCCTTCTGTTGTAGAGTTTGTTGACATCTACCTCCCCTGTACATAATAAAACATTCTTAACTGAACTACAGTGTATGCAGACTTTTATTCTGAAAGGTACAAAAAGATTTGGCACATAAAGGAGAGACTGGCACCTGTTCAGCACAGTTCTGGGTAAGTAAAAGATAAAGGCATTAATTCCAATCTGATTCCAGTTTCTTCCAGTATTCTATAGTTCTATCAATTCTTATAAGAATCAAACTTTGTACTTTATGTTTGTGAGGTAAACATCTCAGCCATTATGCCAAATCTCAATTCACTTCTGTGTACTTTTGACTTGCATGCATGATATCTTTATTAGTTTCACTGCTTAAATTCCTATGGTCAACCAGCTCAGGATCAGGAAATTATACACAGGAGAACTCTCAGAAGCCGAAATGTTGCAGAAAGTGATGAGACTTTGAAACTAATTTCACTATTAAGTCAACATTAAATTCAATGAATGATCTTTGCACTGGGTTGCAGAAGAACTTGCCTTCCAAAAACTCAAATTGCTATTTAAATATAAGAAGTTCTTTAAAAAGAGATATTGACTCATCACCAACTCTTATGTTAAAGCCATATAAAATATGGATTACCTTTCAAATCCCAATGCCCACAACACTGACATTTAGAATATCAAGACAACATTACTGAAAACTGACTATCATGAATGGCTGATGGTTCCCCAGGGCAAGTATAATTGTCCAACACCTAAAGTACACACACTGGGCTGTATAACAACCACCTAGGTGGGGGACAACTCTCCCCCAACTGTATATACCAACTCCAGGATTGCACTACAGTGGGGAAAAGGGCATATTTCCACATGCTAGGCAAGTGTTTACTTGTCCTGAGAAACATTGGTTGTTTGTGATTGTTAGTCATCGGTATTGTCGTCTAAGCATTCTAAACGTCGGTGTTATGGGCTTTGGGATTTAGAAGGGGATCCATAAAATATACCATTAAATGCACTATAACACTGACCTGGTGAAGAAATCAATGAACATTTCTAAAACATTGCTTACATTAACTGTTGATTAATAAATGGAAAGGAACATTCAGTTTGTTTCTCTGCCTGAGATATATTTGAAGGTGTGGACATGTGTGTTAGACATTTGGGCAGTTTCAAAGTACATTTGAAAAAAGTTCCCACTCCCTCTGAACTTATCACATCTGGGATATGGAATAACTAATACTACTGTCTGCTGCCTGGTATGACCAAAACTGAGATTCAACCTTGTTGTAGATACAAAGACATCATACCCATAGTAAGTCAAAAACAACCCAATCTTGTTGCAGATAGCACTTGCGGTTGTGTACAGTGCCATGTTTGGCAGCATCAGAGTATAAGTATCATTTACATGCCTGCAATGAAATACAAATACCAGATTATTGATGGACCACTTGATGATTTTATTCTTTCAAAAATATTTCACCTCAAGATAGCAGTGGCCTACCCTAGTAGAAATTCAAACATCATTCAGTGAACGTCCCTCGGCCATACTTGCAGTCAAATTTTCAAGTAATGAGACAGAGGAAAAGTATGACCAGAGATCTTGAGGAAAGAGAAGGGGTACACAACAAGCAGGAAGTCCTGATTATACAGAACCTGTCACTCATAACAAAACTAATCTAAACAAGCTTTCAGTGGTAAAGTGATGTGAACCCTAAAAGGCTGTAATGGAGCAGAAGTGATAAGGTCAGCAAGAAACACAGTAGTAGCTGCCTGATAATATACCTAATTAAGGAGAATATAAGTAATTTAATGTTAATTTATTAAATTCAACAAATAGTTATAAAATAATAGCTAAGGATTTACACAACAGTAAAATGGACAAGTGATAATATATGGCACAAATCAAATCTTGAAACGTGAAAAGTAAAACAGAATTATAGACTAATTTCTTCAATCCAGAATATCTTTAGACAAGCACATAGGTAAGTAATAGTACGCTTGCTGCCCGTGTGAGTAATTTTAAGCTTTGCTAATTCTCTCTAAGGTGAGAATTAAACCCTGCACTATGTGACTGTGAGGGAAATACCTTAATCATTATGCCAAACCACAACCCTATAGAAAAGACAGAGACTTGATGAGCATTGCTGATTTTATATGTGCTTGACTAAGCAGCATTAAAAAAGCTGAGAAAAAATGTTTAAGCCTATTAGAGACTTTTAACATAGTTGATCATAACAAAGAATTAGAAATTTGTGTAGCTTTAGCGTGTTACTCAGAACTACCAGATGGTTTGTTTGCTACCTAAAAACAAGATGCCAGATGGCAAGGTGATAATATTCTGCAAAGATCCATCTTGCTCCTAGTCCTTTTCAGAGTGTGATATGACCATTTACTACAGAACAGCCCAGCTAGTGTGATGTTCATTTAGAGCAGCTATCCTTCTTGCTGATACTCATTTTACTCTAGGTAATTCTAAGCAACCCAATCTTTGCTCTGTAGTCATAGTTTTTGACTAGGAGACCACAACTTAAGGCTGGAAAGACAAAGGTTATGCAGATGTCATGTTGTAGATGACTTATTACTCCATTTCATTTGAGATGTCATCGTCAATATCTCCTCGTTCACTGGTTCAGTAACTCAGGAAGTACACACCAAAATATTGCTTAGAGTTATCGGTAACCTGCTAAACTGGCTTGAAAAACCTACCTACTTATAAGAATATCTTTAGAGGTTCAGAACTCATTATACCAAGGAATCTCAAGCTACAGAAACAAAATGCATCCTTCTTTCACTTGGCACACCCGCTCACTGACATACAGTCAACACTAATGCATAAGGTTGAATATGCCTGATTTACAGCAGGTTATCATGAAAAAATACACCAGCAGCCTTCATTTAGTATCCTAAATTGACTTGAATATGAGCATTGCTTATCGTCTCTGTGGTTAAATGTTGCATGTAAACTGATGTACACATCCAGCTGTTTTCGAATGTCCCTCACAGTACCCTGATATAAACTTCAGTGGAGGCATCAGTCCTCTAATACATATCCCCAAATGAATAAATAGATAGGTAGAAGCATTTTAAGCAAACTTTGCAAACAACTTTGGCACAATTGTCACTTTAATGTCTATCTCAAAAAGCCATGCATTTAACTATGCATGAAGGAAACATTCCAATGAGCAATGAAGATTCAACTGTGCTGTAACCTAAAGCCTGTATGATAGTTTCTACATGTGCTTTACCTAAGTATGCCATTTTTTTTTCAGTTGACTGCATAATATAAATGCTTGTTATTAGTAAGCAGAAATGAACTGTACTAGCTCAGGTAGATTTGCATTGCATGCTTATGTAGTGTCAGTTTATTTGTTTAGTAAGAAAAATATCTAGATTTTTTTAGCTTATCTAGGTTTTTAGTTCTCAGTTTGTATGCACAATAACATATGGAGGGAAAATTCTCACTTAGAAAAAAAGGTCTGCAACCACTAGATAGTACTATCTGCAAAAGTGTATTCAGCCAATAAATCTACATATGCGGAGGTTCCTAAAAATCATAGGCTCATAGGATCATAAGAGATTACTAGGCTATCGACATGGAGGTCAGTTTAAGCCTAGCCATTTCATCCCAATGTAATACCATAGAAATAATAGTCAATAGGCAAGACTGCATTTAGCGATGACTGCCCATGTCCAGCAGGCTTGTGCGCTCTATCCTTGGTAAGAATTTATGGTGCCTCATCCACTCATCCAGGTTCCTCTTGAACAGTGTCATAGAGGTGCTCTATTTCACATGAATTGATAGCCTGTTCCAAAGACATGACAGTCACTGGGAGATAAATCTGTCCTCCAGCAAGTCATATTTAAGTCGCAGGTCATATTTAGGTCCCTGAAATGAGTTGTTCTATTATAGATATGCAGCAAGTTCATTAGGTTTGGTTCTTGGATTGCTCTGTAGGTCAGGCATAAGTCTTCCCTAAGAAATCTATATGATACGGAGTATAATGACAGGGATTTTAGTTGGTTGGTGTTATGCAAATACTGGAGGCCCTTGATCTTCTTTGTTAGAAACCTCTGAGGTCTCTCTAACTGCTGTAGGTGCTTAGTGTGGTACATACCAAATGGGGTGTTATACTCAGTTATGGGCTGGAAAAGTGCAGAGAATAGGGGGGTTATAACTTATTTTGCTCTCAAGGAGATGCCTTTACTAATCAAGTATGCTACGTAGAAAGCTTTCCTTATTATTGTAGACACAGGGTGGTCGAAGTTAAGGTCGCAGTCAACTTGCGATTCCAGGTCCCTTACCACTTCGTGGGTACTTAGGGTATTGTTGTTGATTTTATAATGTGAGGGGACATTGTTTGCGTCGAAGTGAATGATGATGCATTTCTTCACATTCAGTTTGAGACCATGACTAATGCACCAGTCACTGGTCTGTGTGAGACCCTCCTGGAATATACTGACAACATTTGGGGATTCAATGATTGCACCTAGTTTGCAACCATCTACAAACTTGATCAGCCACAACCCCTTAGTTTTGACTTGAACTTTTGAGAAGTATATACCAAACAGTAGGAGGCCCGGAATTGACCCCTCTGGCACATCACTGGTAGCAGGTCTGCTGGTTGATATGGAGTCACCCACTTTGACAGTGCGTGTCTGGTTTGTGAGCCAGCTGGCATTCCATCTTACTGTGATGGGGTTTACATTCAGTTTGCTAAGTTTATCGGTAATGCCTGAATGTGCGATTATTTCAAAATCCTTTGCCAGGTCAAGCTATACTGTGTGCACAGACTTTTAAAGAAATCCATCAGATTTAATAGGTAGGATATGCCCTTCATGAAGCCGAATTGGGTAGGAACCAGGGTTTGGAGGTCACCTATGTCTTTATTTATGAGGTCCTTAATGATACATTCCATGGCCTTGCAGGTGAGATTGGTCAGGCTTAAGGGTCTGTAATTCCCCAGGTATGTTGCTGGTCACATTTGTGGAGGAGAATAACTGTTGCCGTTCTCCATTCTGCAGGAACAAAGCCTGTGGTTAGGCTATGATTAAAAAGAGTACTTAGTGGTGATACTAGTTCATGTTTTAGCCTGTTTAGAAGACAGCCTGGGATGTTGTCTGGTCCTATAGAGGCTGAGCTGTGTTTTTTGCCTTGGACAAGGCTTTGAGGACTTGCTCTTCAGATATGTAGGGGGGGTTGGGGAAAGTTTGTTATAAGCTAGGAGGGGAGAAAGGAGTGAAATTTTCACCAAACCTATCAGCTAGCAGGTTTGCTCTCTCTGTGGAGTCAGTGTGTGATACCTTTGGCCACTAGTTCTGTACATGTTTGGGTCCTACCTTTTAGGTTATGCACATATCTATAAAAGGCCTTATGGTTATCCTTGGCTGTATTTGCTAAGTTTCTCTCAAAGGAGCCCTTGGAGGATTTGACAAGTTGTCTTATTTGCCTGTCGAGGCTGAGGAGGATGCTTTTCCATTGATGAGGTCTTGCCTTTGTTTTCTTGGACAGCAATTTTTTGCATTTATTGTAAAGTTTATTGATGCTGGATGTCTACTATGTCAGCTTGTTTTTACTTGGAGCTCTGGCTTTGGTTCTTTCTGGTATGGCTGAGTTTATACACTTATGCAAGTGATTGTACAGACTTTAGTGTAACTTTCAGCATAGTTATCACTTCCAGCTTGGGGTGGGACTTGGAATGCATTTATACCTTCACCTAGGAGGGTATAGTTTGCCTTGGTGAAGTGTTTAGTCTGATTTCACCCTTTTTGAGTGCTAGTGTTTGCCAGTTTGAAGGTGACAGATTTTTGGTCAGTTTTAATGAATGGGGGTCCAACAGCTGTGGTAGTGCATCTGTTTGACATGTTGGTGAGGACCACTCTAGAAGGTTTGTTCCCCTTGTCAGGGTATGGGCAATTTGTTCTAAGGCATTTGAAGCAACAAAGTCAAGGAACGTTTGCACTAGTGAATTAGGGCTAGCATAGGTTTCCCAGTTGATGTTGTGATAATTGAAATATCCCATAGCAAGTATGTTCAGTAAAATTTGGATTGTCTCCAGTTTGGTCAAGTAGGCTTCATGGGCATCATGACCCATGGAGTGGGATCTATAACTGGCTATGATTTGAATGGGGGTCTTGCCCACTGTAACCTGGACCTGGAGTAACTCCATGGAGGTGTCTAGTCTAACTAGACAGGAGGTGAATTTGTTTATAATATAGACTGAAACACACATTCATTTTGCCATCTAAAGGTGTGGAAGGCATTATAACCTTGCAAAGCTGGGGTACTATATGATGCTTTGAACCAGGTTTCTGTGACTGCACAAACATCTACATCTTCTAGTGATAGAAGTGCTTCAAGGAAGTGAAGTTTTTGGTTTAAGCTCCTAGCATTTAGCAGTGTGACCCTTATTTTGTTCTGACTGGTTAATTTCATGTTGGTAATGTTGTTTTTGAGACCTTGCCTAAAAAGGCACTATGGGCGAGGCAAGAGCATTTGCCAGTAGCCAAAAGCCTAGAGGTGCCATGTGCAAACCGTCTCTGGCAAAACAGCGAGGTTCCCAGGCTGACAGGAAATGGACCCCCTTTGAATGACACCATAAACTGAGTCAATTATTGAAATCAATAATTTTTTGTTTAAACTGTGACATCATTCTAGGTGAGGGTAGTATGCTGCTCAAGGCTAGGAACATACCTGCCTTGGACACATACTGAGAGAGCTCAACTATGTCTCTCTTCAAGTCCAGTGAGGTATGTTTCAGGTGATTCACACTAACATTAACTATGACAGAGTCATAATGGTACTTGATAGTTAGAGACATGAGTGCTTGAGTGATCTGATGAATCCTGGTACCAGACAGGCAGCTGACCGTGACTTTCTCCTTGTCCAACCTGATGAGTGGGGCATCTGTGTGTCTCGCTATTGAGTCTCCAATGACAAATTTGTTTTTTGAGTGTTATGCCTTAATGACTTGGTGTGTGAGACACTGGTGTTGCTATGTGTCATAGGTACTGTGAAGACTTTGTTAGTTGTAGCAATCTTGTGTTTTGGAGGTCTCTGGTGTTTTGGAAAGTTTTTCAAGAGAACCTCCACATATGTGGATTTATGTGTTTGATGCATGCTATGTGTATGAGTAATGGTATGTGTACGAGTAGTGCTACTATGAGCTTATGTAGTGGTGGGTGAATTGACAGCTTTTTCCATGTTACTGTTATGAGTGAGAAGGAGCATGGATTCTAGATTCTTAGTCTAACTACATCTCTCACACTCTGTACTAGAGTGTGTTATTAGCAGAAGGTTGTCTTTGTACAAAAGGTAATTGCTACACTGCCTCAAGAGACCCCCATCAATAAGGCTAGCAGGAGAAACAAGGGTAGTCCAACTGTCCATAATGCTAGCTTGAAGACTGTTGTCACTATGGGTGGCTATTCAGAATTGATCACAGAGGAGCTCAGTGGATGGCTATTTCTGCCTGGGTTTTAGGGACATTTGTTGAATTTAACTGTCTGGCTTTGATGCACAACTGCTCGGCAGTGCGCGATGCTACACAACATGCAAACAAGCAGACCCTGCTCAAATCCAGGGCCTAAATACCAGAAGCTAAAAACTTTAAAAAGATTCAAAAGGACCAATGAGGTTGCTTATTCCAAGCCCTAGACTGGCCTCCATTTATCAGACAGGTCCCAATCAGCACAATTCTCTCACAAAAGTGCAGATCATCCCCTTGCAATCCAAGATGGCCTGGAAAATATGGTCAGAACAAACAAACCAATACAAACAGTTTTAGAAGCAGCAAACCTGTAGCTGGACTATACTACAGCTACTAGCTACCCTAGTTTCAATGGGAAACACTAGAGAATGTTTAAAACAGCAGGTAAATAGCCGTGAGACATTAAAACATGGTTTATAACAGCAGAAAATCAGCAAGGAGACATGAAAGAATGGTTTATAATGTTTCAAACAGTTAACAGATCAGTTATTTAAACACTCCTTGGCGGAAAAACCAGAACAAGCAGAAGAGATAACTTAAAAGCTGTGAAAAACACCAGTACATACTTAACAAACAGTGAAACTAACAAGAAAGCTTTGTAAACAGTGAAAAGAGCAATAGAATTTGATTGAACAGGCACAATAAAGCAGACAATTGCTGTACAACAGTGTAGTTTAGTACACAGTAAATAAATACAGTATAAAGGTAGGTGGCAGACATTAAAAAGTGCAGTAAATAGTATAAATAAGCAAAAAACAGGCAACTTAAGTTTTTTGGAAGCTCTGGAGCAAAAAACAGGCAATTTATGTTTTTTATGGAAGCTCAGAAGCCTTTAATCCATTCCAAAATATTCTAAATGTAGAAGGATCAAGTATCCATGTAAATGTACTACCACAACATGGCCATCCTATCACATACCACAAAGTCACATGTGGGGTATAAGCCTTGCACTGCCACAAACTCAGAGAATGCAAGTAGAAATCATTTAATAACTGGTAATTCCATTCTCGGGGACACAGATACCATGCTCATGATGTTGGAGAAGAACAGGGTAACTGTTACTTATGTCTTCAGTGCAGTGCCACAAGAGCACTTCAGTCCTTCATAATGTGGAAATATGAATGAGAATCTGTCAAAAGATCAGCAGCATATTAAGTGAGTGCTGATCCTACAAAGGAATTTCACCAAACCACTTTCAGTGACAATGTAGTTTTCCCTTTACTCCACTTTTCTGCAATCTCAGAGTAGGTATACATGAATTTGGGGGGTGTGCGGGTGTCACACCACATGCAGGGTGCAGGGGGTGTTTGGCTCCTTCAAACAAAAAAATGATTTCAAGGATCAGTATAAGCTGTTTTGGCAACATTTCTTTGGAGAATTGGCAGTCACTTAATGTGCTGTTGGTGTATCAACATGAATCCATATGATTATAATTTAGTAGTTGTCCATACAGGAGTAAATGACTTGTGGCACTCAGCCCTGAGGGACATGCAAAGAGACATACTGGCTCACACCACACCTTTGCTGGATTCAAGCAAAAATCTGTCCCTGGTTGGAATCCTACATCATCCAAATTAATGCCTAAACACAAATACAAGATAGTTGCCTTTGATAACTGACAAAGTGATTGGTGTCATTTGGGGAAGGTTCAGTTTGTGTCAGTCTAGAAGCAGATGGATGACATGCAACCTGTTTTGCAAGAAAGTACTTTCACCTCTCACTCACTGGATTCTACTTACTGACCAAAGCCCTTTCTAACTGATAATACCTTCTTTAGGTCAAATCTGACCACTGGACATTTCAACACTGTAAATAGGGACATTGCAAATCCTAATTCTGACTACATAAAGTTGATCTTCACAATGCCAGAAGTCTTTACAAAAACTCTCTGATCTTGAGTCTCTACTGTATCTAGAACACATCCATTTCTGTGTTCTGAGACTTGGTTTCAGTGCAAGGTTAGCACTTCCTCATTACCTGGAATCAGCATCACCTATACCTTCAGGTTGAGAGATACTGCAGATGTGTCTGAATATTTGTCAGGATAATATCACCTCATGGGAAATCCCCATGGCTCTTAATACTGACCTTACTGAACTCCAACTTACCCTTAATTAGAATAACTATCAATTTATAGCCTGCTAGAGGACACCTTCCATGTTCCCAGTATACCGTGATCAATTCTTAAAAGTATGTATTTATTTATTAATTTATTTTATTTTTATTTATTTACATTTGTTTACCAGGAAATTCCAACTGAACACTGGTCCTTTTTCAGCGGAGGCCTGGAGAGAAAAGCTCCACAGAACAATAAATGAGCAGCAGAGTAAATGACGAACAATTGAATATACATACAATAGCAAATAATACATACTGCAGCAAACATTAGCTATACACACAATATGAAACATAGTAATGAACAGATATACCAATATCTAGCTAGAGGCTAGGAATAAAGGTAGGATGTATATACAGATAGTACTAAGCTCAAACGGATATGTTATAACAGGTCTGAGAGAAGTGAGGAGGGAAGGGGAGGGTAAAGGGCGAGCCAGAGCCTGCAGAGGAAGGAATGCAATGATCACACAGTGTGAGGTATGGTGGCTAGGGGAGGGGAGAGTAGTGGGGTAAAAAGGGTGGTTACTAGTTGGGATTGGTGCATGGGCATAACCAGAGATGTTTTAAGTGAGTTTTTATTGCAGTCTTGAAATGATTGTAAGAAGGTAGTGTGGTTATGGGTGGAGGTATTGTTCCATAATCTGGATATGACGCAAGAGAATAGTGCTTCTCCCGCTGAGATCTTGGGTTTGGTCACTGGAAGTAGATGTTTGCTGCTGGAGCATAGTGGTCTAGTGGAGCAGTAAGGCTGGAGAAGGTTTTGAAGGGATGAGACTTTAAAAGGATGGTTTATTAACGTGTGGGTGAGAGAGAGTTGATTCAGGTGAAGAGGTTGAGGGAATTCAAGCCAGTCAAGTTCTCTAAGTGAGATACAGTGGTGGCTGCGATAAGATGCACCAGTGGCAATCTTAGCAGTTTTATTGTAGCAAGCCTCAAGCTTGTTTAGGTCTGTTTGTCTAAGGTAAGTAAGTATAGGGAGGTGTAGAGTAAAGTGGAGATTAGGTGGGAATTTACAGCAGAAATTCTGGCTGTCTTGGTGAGGAATTGTTTCTTTCTGTGCAATGCACATAGTTTTTTGTGAACCTTTTTATGGTAAGAAAATGTGAGTGTCAAATCTAAGATTGTTATCAATCGCAACACCAAGTAGTTTGGTATGTTCTGTTGGGGAGATGACAGTATTGTCATTGGCTAGAATATTAAAGTGGGGGATAATTGGGTTAGATTCAGTGGGTTGGAAGATAAGGAGTTTAGTCTTGCTCGGGTTGAGTAATAACTGGGCATTAGATAGACAGCTTTCTACACATGAAAAGGATTCCTGTGTGATCCTGTGAAGTTCAGGTATAGTTGGGGCTGAGCAGATGAGGGTGGAGTCCCCTGCATACCGTATAAGAGAGGCATACTTAGTGAACTATCCTTATTAAAAATACCTTTATATTGGGTAATTTCATTTATCTTACAATTAACTGTTCTATCTACACTTTTGAAGATGGGTATGACCAAAGATTCCTAGACGCAGTAAACAGTGGCTTGTTAGAGTAAGAAGTTAATTAGCCTTCTAGGTATCAGAATATTCTGGATGTAGTCCTCACCAATATTGCCCACAAGTGTACCATATTAGGCCATGAGTTAGTAATCTTCTCTTTTAAACCCACTATCCCTATAATAGTAAACAATTCTGAATTCAAGAATCTTAAACTTACAAGCTGACATAAATAATATGACTAGACATCTAAGTTTACTTGCAATGTCACCACTCCCTATGGAGTTTCAGCTATTATTTTTTCATCTATTCCAAAAAAAGTGTATACATCTAGTAGAACCCTCTAGAACTAAATATGATGGGAATTTTAAAAATAAACTATCTTGTTGGCCCACCATTATAAAATAAGCTGTATAACAACAGATAAAGGAAAAAAAAACAACTTTTAAAATCCCACAGAAAATCCATTGAATACTTACAATAAAAGATTAGCAAGAATCCAAAATGACCATTAGAATGACCATAACTGAACATGAAATTAAACTGGCATCAGAAACCAAAGGTAACTAACAATACCTTACAATAAGGACTGGAACTAATCCAAAATGGCATTACCCACTCTACCCCTAAAGACACAGATTTAGCGCTAATTGTTACTCCAATAACAAACATTGCAATTCCACAAATCCCTAAGTCTCACTTACCTACTAAGATCACTATGGATCATGTCCTAGCTGTACTCTCTTAAACTAAAAATACTGCCTCCATGGGACTGAGCAATTTAGCTGTATGCCTAATTAATGTCACCAGACATGTTATTGCTACACCACTCCCACACATGTTTATCATAAGCCTAGCTACAGGGTATGTCCTTGATGTGTACCTCTATATATAGGGGCCCTACCATAGACCCTTGTATCAAATCCGACCTGTTAAACCACAATATTAAAAATCTCATGCAACTGAATCCAAAAGAAGTTATTTATTTATTTATTTGTTTGTTTATTTATTTTTCAAGGGGAGGTCATGATCTACTCGACTTTGTAAATTTGAGAAGGTTACAGAAGCAGTGAATAGTAACAAGCCAGTCCACACAGCACATCTGGACCTGGCCAAGGCATTTGACACTATACTTCATGCTGGCACTGAAAACAACTTAAAAGAAGTAAAGGTAGATCCTTACATGGCAAGATGGCCTGGAAAACTGGCGATAGGATAGAACTCACACAATTAAGGTGGCAGGTGGCACTTCAGAAAGTAAAAAAGCATCTTGTAGACTTTATAGGGCTCAGTACTGGGGCTTACATTTTTGACATTTACTTTTCTGAATTTCATACCACAAACCCTGACATATAGCTGATCAACTTCACAGATGACCGCAAGCTGGGTGAAACACTACATCAAGTTCTAGTTTTTACAAACCAATGTTTTACACAGAAGGAGTTCGAACTAAATGCAAAAAAAAAAAATGTAGCATTATCACTGTAGCCAGGGATCACAGCAGCTGGTTTGGCAGTTCCGTCATGTTTGACCAGCATGTTGCACCAGTATTTAGGAAATCCTTCTGTCTTATTCAACTGATTTGAAAAAGTAGCTCATATATGCCCCTATGTACTCTAACCTAACTATACCATTATTGAGTACAATACCCCTTTCCACATTTGCCTTGCAGACATGTAGTTGGAAAAGACCTTAAAGCTCCTAATGAACACAGTTATTAACTTAAAACTGCTGTCTACAAAGACAAACTGGAAGCCCTATCCCTATGCTCTGTTATAGATTCTTGCATGGAGCTCATTCCGTGCCATCAAAAACCCCACCCTAATGGATCTCTTATATATTCATAGGTTGAATAGCTACACAAGCATCCAGACCAAAGATTTCAGTGTCCACTAATATATAAATAAATCATATTGGAGGGATTGAAACAATGCTTGATGTCTGCCACATCTCTTGAACTACTTGACCCTGCATGTTAAGCAGAATGACTCTCTTGACTCCTTCAAATATAACTTTGACAATTGGAGGTGTAGCCTTGAATTCATCCTTTGCCTTTGGTTTTCTCATCCTGAAAGTGGTGGATACATTTGAGGGTTTTATTTGGCAAGGCATGTATAGCCTTCAGACTTTCTTGGCTTGTAGTTGCATTGATCTTATTATCCTAGCGAACCATAGCAAATTGGGTGTGCCTTCTCCCTCTGTAATCTGAGAAAAGGCTGCACCTATACTTCCCTCAAATGTATTCATGTGTACTAGGCATTGTTTTGAAATGTCACGGGTCCAAGCATATCATATTCTTTAGGCGCCTATGTTGTAATTCTCCACTCCGCTTCACATTTAGTGCTGACTTATGTTTAGTCAGGTCACCCAAAGGACAAACAATACTGGCAAAATCAGGGGACAAAAACTTTTGTTAAGAGGTAGCCTGCCCCCTCCAAAAAAAAAAAAAAAAAACCTTACACTTCCCTTTTAGTGGTTGGTTTAGGCCAGTATTGCACTTCTTTCACTTTTTTGGCCTGTTGTTTTGCAAATCCTTGACCACTTACATAGCCCAAACAGTAGGCTTTTGCCATACTTGATTTTTGCACTTAGTTGGATTAGCTGTCCATGCATCTTAATACAGCAAGTTTTGAATGGCTTGAACATTTGGCAGATAGCCCCCAGTCTTAAGAGATATTACAATGTGCAGCAAGTAGGATGCTGTATATCTTGCGTATCGGTCCAAGGATTTTGTCCTTCAGTGTTTGGAATATTGTAAGTGGTCCAGGGAGAGCAAAATACAGCAATCTATAATAGAAGAGGCTACCAGGAGTTCAAAATGCCATTTCTTTCATAATGTCTGGGGCTAATGGGATTTGCTTAAGTCTAAATTGGAGAGAAGCCTTGTCTTGCTCGAATTCTCAGTTAGGATCATAGGATCATAGGAGGTTACTAGGCTAACCTCCCCAGAGCTCTTACAAACCAAGCCAAGTTCAACCCATGTTCCCAAGGGTGTCTGGTTTAAGAAGACACTAAAATCAACACCTATTGCCCTGTGCAAGAGGGACACAGGTGGAACACCCTGGGTGAATTTCTAGTTACCCATCCATTCGTCCAGATTACACTTAAATAGGGCCAACTAGGGACTGTGATTAACATGAATAGGAAGCTTGTTTCAAAAATATGGCAACCTCTGTGAGACAAATCTGTCTCTCTAGCCATTTCTGTTGATATCACATACCAGGTTAAGGTTAGTTCATCCACATGGGACACTGGAAATTAAAAAAGTTTAGATACGTTGCTTAGGCTGAAGTGATTGCAAAATGCTATAGCTCCATCAGGGTTAGGGAGTGGTATAGTTGCACTGTTTTACTCTCTGTGGGAGCCTTGTTCAAGAATTTTTTGTACCTCATCCTTATCTGCTTGGGATTAAGAATCTAGCATTCAGTAAGGTTTATAGTTTATATGTTATGTTGAATTAGACTGTGAATATATTTTTATTTCTGAGTAGGAATCCTTTTGATTATTGCTTCTAAGATTCTAAAACTGTCTCCCCTATACTGACTTCAGGATATGCTCTGGGAACTTTAATTTCAGCAGATGATCCCATTTGTTTTTCCATCACTAGCCTATTGTATGTAAGTTTTGTTTAAGTGTTTAACTAGTTCATCTGTCTGAGGGAGGTCTACAGACGCCCTTAGCTGTTTCACATTAAAACACTGGCTACATTCATGTATTAGTCTGCAGTGCAGGTGTTCCAAAGCTCAAGACAAAAGTAGCATTTCTTTTCATTCAGATGAAGCATTTCCTTATTGACATGGATTCTAGCACAGTAGCTGGTAAAATAAATGAATGGTTCATACAAAGGTTTCATAACAACAAAGTAGTTCTCCTTGCAGTTTCACAGTTCATTTAATCCTAAACAGCAGAAGGCTAATTAACACCTTTAGTTGCTGAGGCCTTCTAAGCCGGGAAACTACTTGCTTCCTGAGAGCTTTCCCAAAATTTCTGTACTGAAAACACAACTTCATTAGATTTAATATCTACTACTCTATTACTTCATCTTGCTTTGCTTCTTCCTGCTACTTGTTGCCTGTTCTCTAAAGTGTTCAACTGCATCTATTCTGTTACATTTATTACTGCTTGTTTATAGCCTGTCTAAGCTGTTAAGTGTTATTCATAAGTGTTATTCTAAGCTCCTAGTTTTGGTTTAAGCACTTGAGCTTTAGGCCACCCCTTAGCTCTCCCTGGCCTTTCTCTCTCAGATTCTGACAAATATGGATGGACAATTTCCTGCAGCTTCTCCTGCCAGCCTGGTTGATATGGGCATCCCAAGACAGTGTAGCAACTGCCTCATGTACACGGACAATATTACAACAAATAAGAGGGATAGCGATGGGTACTCCTGTCTCCCCTCTTTTGCTAACATTGTCATGGTATGGTAGGGACATGCTGTGTTAAAATCATTCCATATGAAATATAATATTTTGTATTACAAAAGGTTCATAGATGATTTAGTTTTTATTATAGAAGGAAATGTTACTATGGTTGAATTATTTGTTAGTGAATTAAATGAATTATCTGATTTTGTTTAAATTTATTAAAGGTTGTATAGGTGGATGTGTAAATTATTTAAACGTCAGTCTTGAATGGGATGAATAAGAAATTTACAAGCAGAATATTTAGGAAAGAAACATTCAGGAATAGTTATTTACATTCCTCGAGTTTACACCTCAAATTTGTTAAAAATAACATACCAAAAGGACAGTTCATTAGAGCCAGTAGGATGACCAGTGAGGGTCACCTACTGGAAAGAGAATTTGAATTCATCATAAATCTGTTCCTTCATAGAGGGTATGATGAAAGTTTTTTGAGAGATGAAGTTAAGAAAGTATGGGAGAAGAGGGATAATTTTTATCCACCTATTTTAGTTAACACAAGGAGTTCTGAGTTCCAAATGACCAACAACAAAGATCTTGGACTAACACAATTAAGTTTTGATACGCAAATGACAGTAGACAACATTAATATTCATAATATAATAGAGAAAAATTGAAAAATTGTCCAAGGGAATCAAGCACTAACAAAAGCTGTAGGAGACAAACCTAGGTTTGTATATAGAAAAGATTACAATTTGAAGGCCTTGTTTGAAAAAGGTAGAGACACTAGATCCTTGGTAATTCCTTTTAGTAGTAAACCGAATGGTATGTACTAATGTCAGGATTGCAACATGTGCAGATATATTTCAGAAGGACCATATGTAGAGTTTCCACATCTCCCCTACACCATTGGGGTGCCATGTGTATTTAACTGTAAGACACAAGGAGTAGTTTATGCAGCTATATGCAACAAATGCCAACATTTTTATGTTGGCACGACCACCAGACACCTTAACACCAGAATTAGGGAACATTTATATAGTATAAAAAAGTGTGACAACAAAAATCCTTTATATAAGCATAGTCAAGACTGTTGTGGCTTCAGCAAGTTTTTATTTATAGTTTTAGGAAAAAGGCAGAACAGATTTGAGAGGGGGTGATTTTAAAAAGCCCTTTTTTTCAATTATAAAGGAATTCCCAATACTATTCTAGCATGTCCAAAGGTCAGTTGTCAATCTCCTCTCCAGTCCAGCTGGTGAATCTGCGAATCTTGAGGCAATGTTACAACTGCCTCATGTACACAGACAACCCTCTCCTCCTCCCAACAAATAACAACACATGTGAGAGATGCAACCATATAGGAGAACCACAAGTAAGTCGAATGAAGCTGTGAGCAAAACGCTGTAGAACAAGTGCAAACTCCCAATAGGTTTGAAAATACAATTTAATAAACTTAAGCGCTTTCGGAAGGACCTGTGCCCCTCCTTCTTCAGAAGTAACAAACAAATGAATGAATTCAAACAGACCTCCAGGCAGCAACTCACATTTAAAAACTCCAATCATTAATTAATTAATAATGTTATTAAGCAATCAAAACATAAAAATATACCATCAAGAAGTATCAGGTTTTAAAAGGAACATGTCTAAAAGGTAACAAACGTTACCAAGACCTTTCCACCTAATAACATTGTTTAGTCAGTGCATCTAGGCACTATTATCAAACCTTTGTAAATATATTTCTAAAGGCAATTACTTAAATGCTGTTTAAGTGCCCAATAAATTTTGTTTAAAAATAGGTGTATTAAATACACAAACCTATTAAATAGAAATTAAACTACGTTAGATTTGATTCATAAAAACTTCACATAGTAGTAAATGTATGTATGTTTAAAAACATCAAGTAAACCTAATATAAATCAATAGCAAAGTAGTTAGTGTTGTTTCGTTCTCTACACAGTGTCCACAACAACAACAGAAGTGCATTAAGTACATTCTTATAAAATTAATTCATAAGTTAAAGATAACCTATCTTTTCAAGGCCAGTTTTTTCAGAACACAAGAAATAGAAATTTGTTCATTTAACCCTGGTATGTCACCAGCTGCGGTTCTAATTTGCCAAAATAATTCCTCCATCTCTAACTGAATTTGCCAGGGGCCAATGTATGGAGTGTGGTCCACCTGCTTTAACACTGTAAATTTGAATTTGTGTGTTGGGTGTTCCATAATGTGGCAAGCTAATGCATTTGTCTCATTTTTCTTATTAATAGCGTAACAATGTTCGTATATACGTTGTTTTAGCTTACGCTCAGATTTTCCTATATAAAAAGCGTAACAATCTGAGCAGGTTGCCACGTACACTATCGCTTTGGTGTTGCAGTTGAATTTGCCCCTGATTTTGTACTCGATGTTATTAATGTTCACAGAATACCCTTCTTTTATGGACTTACATTGGTTACAAAACCCACATTTTGTCATGCCAAAATTATGTGTACGTGTTGTGGGTCTACCAGTTTCTAGCAAGTTTTTCAAGTTGACCCCTCTTCTGAATGTAATAGATGGGGGGCCCCCAAATTTGTCATTAAGATTTTTATCCCTTGAAAGTATAACCCAATTCTTGCATAAAATGTCACGAATGAATTTGTGGTCTATAGAAAAAGTACACAAAAACTTAAGGTTACATTGTAGTTCACGTTGAGTTGCGTGAACGGAGTGTTCACCCTCAAGTTGGCTGTTTGCAAAAAGAAGTTGTACTTCTGTGTTTAATATAGGACTAAAATGACCTATATTCCGTTTCTGTACTACTTCTTGCATTATCTCCCCTACCATCTTACAGGGATAACCTCTATTGTGAAACATGTTGGAAAGCTTAACACATTCATCTAAGAAGTCTTTTTCCTCAGTTACCATCCTAGCCGCCCGTACCATTTGCCCTTTTACTACAGCTTTCTTCTGGTGGTACGGGTGGCTACTGGAAAAATGTAAAAAGCCATTAGAGTGTGTAGGTTTCTGGTAAATAGTACTTTTAAATCTTAGATTTTGTTCATCCTTGTGTAACCATATGTCTAAGAAGTTAATACTCAACGGGTTACTTTCAAAGGTAAATTCCAAAAAGTTTGTCATGTCAGACATGGTAGCGATAAATGATGGGATGTCATCATGGGGTCCTTTCCACAAAAAGAACATGTCGTCCAGGTACCTTGTGTACCAGGCGACATGCCTTTTAAATGTTGGATCATGAAATAGGAGAGAGTTCTCCCAATGGGCCATTATGCAGTTAGCATAGGCCCCTCCACAAGGAGAGCCCATTGCTACGCCAGATGTTTGTAAATACATACGACCATCAAATTTAAAAAAGTTACATTTAAGAATTAACTCAAGGAGGTTCTCTACTATGCAGATGGTGTTGTTATCTACTTTCCTGTCAAACATAAATTCCCTAATCCACTCTAGACCTATGTCATGAGGTATAACTGTGTATAGGTCTTTTACATCTACTGTAAGGAAAATGAACTCAGAATTAAATGGAATGTTGTTGATATTTCTCAAAAAGCTCCAAGAATCCTTGCAGATTTGCTTCTCATTAGCAATAAGTGGTTTTAGTAAAGAGTCTATGTAAGAAGCTGCAGCACTTAGAATTGACCCTCTCCCATCAACAATAGGTCTAAAGGGTGGGTCCTGTTCTGATTTATGAATTTTAGGCACACCAAATAAAGATGGTAGTTTAGGGGATGGCATGCTTAAGTACGTGTGCAATTCAATATCAATAGAATTCTCAATGAATAAATCTTCTATAATGTTGTTAACCTTACTGTATGCAATATTAACTTCGTTGATGCTAACCTCCTGGTATGGACCCAATGTTAGGTGAGTTAACATCCTGTTAACATAAACATGTTGTTCCATGAAAATTAGCCCATTCCCTTTATCGGGTTTCATAACCCTGATGTTACAATTTCTTAAGGTCTGAATGAGGTCTCGTTGTTGTGTCGATATATTCAAACTACCCCTCTGTAAGCTGTTTGTTTTTGATGCCAAGTGTCTTAAATCCAACTCACAAGCTGTCTCAAAAATTTTTAACCTATCAAGGAGTGGTGGGTTAAAGACACTGGCTATCCTAAAGTTGTTAAGGAGGGTAGGCATATCCCCTAAGGTAGCTTTCAAATTTAGCTTACGTACAAACAGCTTAATATCTATAATAGTTTTGACTAAGTCAAAGTGGGTATCTGGAACAAAGCTCAATCCCTTAGAAAAGAAGTCGCACATATTTTGGTCAATGTTGAAGGGGGAAAAATTGTATATCTTAAAGTCCCCTTCTGTGCTTCGCACAATGTGCAATTTTTCTGGTCGTTCTGCTATCTCCGCCTCTGGTTCCGTTTGTTGCCCGGACCGTTCTGGTTGGTGTTGGACCTCAAGTTCCTCTGGTTGGAGGTCTGGCCTTGCCGAAAACCCTGAATGTCCTGGGCTTCATTAGGGTTATGACTCCGTACTTGTCTGTTGTTGTTGCCCCCTTCCTGGTTGCTGTTTTTATCGTTGGATTGTACATAATCATTGGACACTTCATCCAAAAAGACATCTTGCTGGCCGTCTACTTGTAACGGTTGGGCAGATGCTCCTATCCCAGATGGATAGTCTGCGTTATTAGCTTGATGTCTTCTATCTATATTATGATTATTAGTTTTAACACTGTATTTTGCTTGAGTAACCAAAGGTGGATTTGGATACGCTGTTAAATTTGCATATTGAAATAAATCTCTCCTAATTTTCTTTTGTTTGTTAATGGATAACTTATTCATTGTTGCTTCAATGCTAGAAAATATTCTCGTGTATTCATACCTATATCTGGAAAAATCACTATTTTCTTTAATGTCAACTTCCAGTTTTTCTAAATCTACTTGGTAGTCATGAATTTGTTCTAAATAGTGCATTATGAGTACTTGCATAAAGTCAAATGCTTGTTTGTCAAATAAATCAAGTAATGCACTATGGAGGCTTGAACCTTTAATCAAACCTACTGGAAACCTCCACTGGCGTAGTCCTTTCGGGACTATCTTTTTATTTAAACATTCTTCCAAGTAGGCTACTTCCAATTGGAGTTTCCTGCACTTAAATAGTTTATAATCAAGTTCATTAATAAGTAATATAATGTCACTATTCATACCTTCGCCAGTCTGTTGTGGTTCGGCAGCATTATTGTTGCTGTTAAAGAAGTCTCTTCTCTGTAAGAAATTACTAATCGAAGGGGTCAGCTGCCGTGCTGGTTGTGATGTCCCTTCTGATGGAATAATCCTATTCACAAATGAGTCCGAACGTTGTTGACCAGCTGGTATGGATGGAAATAATGAATTAGTATTCTCAACCCGGTCATGGGTCGCTACGTTGTTCCTAGGTGTAGAATTCTCTGCTAAAGAGCCGAGCGGATCTGTTGTAACGTTCTGCCGTTCACTTCATTGTTCCCTTGGTTTTGCTAAGTTGTTTGCGGCAATTACGTTATCCAGTTGGTCGAAACGTTGTGTTAAACGGTCAATACGACCCATTATAAGGTGGATTAATGTAGTCAAGTTACCATCATCGGCGTTCGCCTCCACGTCCTTTCTAGGTGAGCTGTAACACCCGTTGCTGCCTGAGTCACCACTTCCGCCAGTTTGGGTGAACAGTAGTAAAGAACTTTGCTCAGCAGTTCCATCGACGTTAGCCATAAGGCACTGTTACACTAAAGGGACTTAAAACAAACTGGAGAACCACAAGTAAGTCGAATGAAGCTGTGAGCAAAACGCTGTAGAACAAGTGCAAACTCCCAATAGGTTTGAAAATACAATTTAATAAACTTAAGCGCTTTCGGAAGGACCTGTGCCCCTCCTTCTTCAGAAGTAACAAACAAATGAATGAATTCAAACAGACCTCCAGGCAGCAACTCACATTTAAAAACTCCAATCAACTCACAAGCTGTCTCAAAAATTTTTAACCTATCAAGGAGTGGTGGGTTAAAGACACTGGCTATCCTAAAGTTGTTAAGGAGGGTAGGCATATCCCCTAAGGTAGCTTTCAAATTTAGCTTACGTACAAACAGCTTAATATCTATAATAGTTTTGACTAAGTCAAAGTGGGTATCTGGAACAAAGCTCAATCCCTTAGAAAAGAAGTCGCACATATTTTGGTCAATGTTGAAGGGGGAAAAATTGTATATCTTAAAGTCCCCTTCTGTGCTTCGCACAATGTGCAATTTTTCTGGTCGTTCTGCTATCTCCGCCTCTGGTTCCGTTTGTTGCCCGGACCGTTCTGGTTGGTGTTGGACCTCAAGTTCCTCTGGTTGGAGGTCTGGCCTTGCCGAAAACCCTGAATGTCCTGGGCTTCATTAGGGTTATGACTCCGTACTTGTCTGTTGTTGTTGCCCCCTTCCTGGTTGCTGTTTTATCGTTGGATTGTACATAATCATTGGACACTTCATCCAAAAAGACATCTTGCTGGCCGCCTACTTGTAACGGTTGGGCAGATGCTCCTATCCCAGATGGATAGTCTGCGTTATTAGCTTGATGTCTTCTATCTATATTATGATTATTAGTTTTAACACTGTATTTTGCTTGAGTAACCAAAGGTGGATTTGGATACGCTGTTAAATTTGCATATTGAAATAAATCTCTCCTAATTTTCTTTTGTTTGTTAATGGATAACTTATTCATTGTTGCTTCAATGCTAGAAAATATTCTCGTGTATTCATACCTATATCTGGAAAAATCACTATTTTCTTTAATGTCAACTTCCAGTTTTTCTAAATCTACTTGGTAGTCATGAATTTGTTCTAAATAGTGCATTATGAGTACTTGCATAAAGTCAAATGCTTGTTTGTCAAATAAATCAAGTAATGCACTATGGAGGCTTGAACCTTTAATCAAACCTACTGGAAACCTCCACTGGCGTAGTCCTTTCGGGACTATCTTTTATTTAAACATTCTTCCAAGTAGGCTACTTCCAATTGGAGTTTCCTGCACTTAAATAGTTTATAATCAAGTTCATTAATAAGTAATATAATGTCACTATTCATACCTTCGCCAGTCTGTTGTGGTTCGGCAGCATTATTGTTGCTGTTAAAGAAGTCTCTTCTCTGTAAGAAATTACTAATCGAAGGGGTCAGCTGCCGTGCTGGTTGTGATGTCCCTTCTGATAGAATAATCCTATTCACAAATGAGTCCGAACGTTGTTGACCAGCTGGTATGGATGGAAATAATGAATTAGTATTCTCAACCCGGTCATGGGTCGCTACGTTGTTCCTAGGTGTAGAATTCTCTGCTAAAGAGCCGAGCGGATCTGTTGTAACGTTCTGCCGTTCACTTCGTTGTTCCCTTGGTTTTGCTAAGTTGTTTGCGGCAATTACGTTATCCAGTTGGTCGAAACGTTGTGTTAAACGGTCAATACGACCCATTATAAGGTGGATTAATGTAGTCAAGTTACCATCATCGGCGTTCGCCTCCACGTCCTTTCTAGGTGAGCTGTAACACCCGTTGCTGCCTGAGTCACCACTTCCGCCAGTTTGGGTGAACAGTAGTAAAGAACTTTGCTCAGCAGTTCCATCGACGTTAGCCATAAGGCACTGTTACACTAAAGGGACTTAAAACAAACTGGAGAACCACAAGTAAGTCGAATGAAGCTGTGAGCAAAACGCTGTAGAACAAGTGCAAACTCCCAATAGGTTTGAAAATACAATTTAATAAACTTAAGCGCTTTGAAGGACCTGTGCCCTCCTTCTTCAGAAGTAACAAACAAATGAATGAATTCAAACAGACCTCCAGGCAGCAACTCACATTTAAAAACTCCAATCAACTCACAAGCTGTCTCAAAATTTTTAACCTATCAAGGAGTGGTGGGTTAAAGACACTGGCTATCCTAAAGTTGTTAAGGAGGGTAGGCA
This sequence comes from Protopterus annectens, assembly GCF_019279795.1. Classification (NCBI taxonomy): domain Eukaryota; kingdom Metazoa; phylum Chordata; order Ceratodontiformes; family Protopteridae; genus Protopterus; species Protopterus annectens. The sequence goes on along the minus strand of NC_056729.1, from coordinate 1,329,506,622 downwards.
TATCCCCTAAGGTAGCTTTCAAATTTAGCTTACGTACAAACAGCTTAATATCTATAATAGTTTTGACTAAGTCAAAGTGGGTATCTGGAACAAAGCTCAATCCCTTAGAAAAGAAGTCGCACATATTTTGGTCAATGTGGAAGGGAAAAATTGTATATCTTAAAGTCCCCTTCTGTGCTTCGCACAATGTGCAATTTTTCTGGTCGTTCTGCTATCTCCGCCTCTGGTTCCGTTTGTTGCCCGGACCGTTCTGGTTGGTGTTGGACCTCAAGTTCCTCTGGTTGGAGGTCTGGCCTTGCCGAAAACCCTGAATGTCCTGGGCTTCATTAGGGTTATGACTCCGTACTTGTCTGTTGTTGTTGCCCCCTTCCTGGTTGCTGTTTTTATCGTTGGATTGTACATAATCATTGGACACTTCATCCAAAAAGACATCTTGCTGGCCGTCTACTTGTAACGGTTGGGCAGATGCTCCTATCCCAGATGGATAGTCTGCGTTATTAGCTTGATGTCTTCTATCTATATTATGATTATTAGTTTTAACACTGTATTTTGCTTGAGTAACCAAAGGTGGATTTGGATACGCTGTTAAATTTGCATATTGAAATAAATCTCTCCTAATTTTCTTTTGTTTGTTAATGGATAACTTATTCATTGTTGCTTCAATGCTAGAAAATATTCTCGTGTATTCATACCTATATCTGGAAAAATCACTATTTTCTTTAATGTCAACTTCCAGTTTTTCTAAATCTACTTGGTAGTCATGAATTTGTTCTAAATAGTGCATTATGAGTACTTGCATAAAGTCAAATGCTTGTTTGTCAAATAAATCAAGTAATGCACTATGGAGGCTTGAACCTTTAATCAAACCTACTGAAACCTCCACTGGCGTAGTCCTTTCGGGACTATCTTTTATTTAAACATTCTTCCAAGTAGGCTACTTCCAATTGGAGTTTCCTGCACTTAAATAGTTTATAATCAAGTTCATTAATAAGTAATATAATGTCACTATTCATACCTTCGCCAGTCTGTTGTGGTTCGCAGCATTATTGTTGCTGTTAAAGAAGTCTCTTCTCTGTAAGAAATTACTAATCGAAGGGTCAGCTGCCGTGCTGGTTGTGATGTCCCTTCTGATGGAATAATCCTATTCACAAATGAGTCCGAACGTTGTTGACCAGCTGGTATGGATGGAAATAATGAATTAGTATTCTCAACCCGGTCATGGGTCGCTACGTTGTTCCTAGGTGTAGAATTCTCTGCTAAAGAGCCGAGCGGATCTGTTGTAACGTTCTGCCGTTCACTTCGTTGTTCCCTTGGTTTTGCTAAGTTGTTTGCGGCAATTACGTTATCCAGTTGGTCGAAACGTTGTGTTAAACGGTCAATACGACCCATTATAAGGTGGATTAATGTAGTCAAGTTACCATCATCGGGCGTCCTCACGTCCTTTCTAGGTGAGCTGTAACACCCGTTGCTGCCTGAGTCACCACTTCCGCCAGTTTGGGTGAACAGTAGTAAAGAACTTTGCTCAGCAGTTCCATCGACGTTAGCCATAAGGCACTGTTACACTAAAGGGACTTAAAACAAACTGGAGAACCACAAGTAAGTCGAATGAAGCTGTGAGCAAAACGCTGTAGAACAAGTGCAAACTCCCAATAGGTTTGAAAATACAATTTAATAAACTTAAGCTTCGGAAGGACCTGTGCCCCTCCTTCTTCAGAAGTAACAAACAAATGAATGAATTCAAACAGACCTCCAGGCAGCAACTCACATTTAAAAACTCCAATCATTAATTAATTAATAATGTTATTAAGCAATCAAAACATAAAATATACCATCAGAAGTATCAGGTTTTAAAAGAACATGTCTAAAGGTAACAAGCGTTACCAAGACCTTTCCACCTAATAACATTGTTTAGTCAGTGCATCTAGGCACTATTATCAAACCTTTGTAAATATATTTCTAAAGGCAATTACTTAAATGCTGTTTAAGTGCCCAATAAATTTTGTTTAAAAATAGGTGTATTAAATACACAAACCTATTAAATAGAAATTAAACTACGTTAGATTTGATTCATAAAAACTTCACATACTAGTAAATGTATGTATGTTTAAAAACATCAAGTAAACCTAATATAAATCAATAGCAAAGTAGTTAGTGTTGTTTCGTTCTCTACACAGTGTCCACAACATATATTAGGTTTACTTGATGTTTTTAAACATACATACATTTACTAGTATGTGAAGTTTTTATGAATCAAATCTAACGTAGTTTAATTTCTATTTAATAGGTTTGTGTATTTAATACACCTATTTTTAAACAAAATTTATTGGGCACTTAAACAGCATTTAAGTAATTGCCTTTAGAAATATATTTACAAAGGTTTGATAATAGTGCCTAGATGCACTGACTAAACAATGTTATTAGGTGGAAAGGTCTTGGTAACGTTTGTTACCTTTTAGACATGTTCCTTTTAAAACCTGATACTTCTTGATGGTATATTTTTATGTTTTGATTGCTTAATAACATTATTAATTAATTAATGATTGGAGTTTTTAAATGTGAGTTGCTGCCTGGAGGTCTGTTTGAATTCATTCATTTGTTTGTTACTTCTGAAGAAGGAGGGGCACAGGTCCTTCCGAAAGCGCTTAAGTTTATTAAATTGTATTTTCAAACCTATTGGGAGTTTGCACTTGTTCTACAGTGTTTTGCTCACAGCTTCATTCGACTTACTTGTGGTTCTCCAGTTTGTTTTAAGTCCCTTTAGTGTAACAGATGCAACCATATAGCCAAACTGGAGGTTAAGCTCTCTCAACTCAGTACTGGCGTAACCAGTCAGGAGGAGAAGGAAACCACACTCACTACAATTCCAGTCTCACATAGACCTACCACGACAGCAAACCAAACACATAAACACATAAAAACATACTCGGAGGCCCTAAATAAAAATCTGCCTAAGCAGCAGAGGCCTCCAAAGCAGACACCCAAGCAACCGCTACCCCAAAACAAAACACGTGCAACACATAGCTCACAAAGCCAGTGTGCCGAACAGTCACAGCCCTTAAGGCTAAACAACACACCTGATACACTTGTAATAGGTGACTCTATCGTCAGGCACACTGACATCCCGCTCACCAGACTGAACAAGGAGAAGGTCACGGTGAGCTGCCTGTGGGGCACTAGGATCCGCCACATAATACAAGCACTCAGGTCACTCCAAGGCAAGTATAAATATGACTCAGTCATTGTCCATGCTGGTGTGAATGACCTGAGACGTACCTCACTGGACTACATGAAAAGAGACATAGAGGAGCTCTCTGAGCATGTAGTCCAGGCCAGTATGACCATGACCTTGAGTAGCATCTTCCCCTCACCAAGAATGATGCCACAATATGAAGACAAGATGATCAATTTCAACAATTGGCTTAAGTATTGGTGTCATTCAAAGGGGATCCAATGCCTGTCAGCCTGGGATGACATGCTCGACAAGCCACGATGCTTCACTAGGGACGGCTTGCACCTGTCACCCCTGGGCTTTCGGATATTGGCAAAGGCTCTTGCTACCCCCATAGTGCCTTTTTTAGCCAAAGCTCAAAAGACAAACCCACCTCCATAGGTATCACAAGGGATAAGAAACTAAGAGTAATGCTACTCAACGCTAGAAGTCTAAACCTCAAGATGCACACACTCGAAACTCTCCTTAGCATGGAGAACATCGATATGTGTGCAGTAACAGAAACCTGGTTCAAGGCTCCCGAGAGTACCCCAGCACTACCAGGTTATACCTCATACCAAGCTTTTTGGCCCCAAAACTTGGACCAAACCACAATAGGAGGGGGAGTATCAATATTCGTCAAAGATACCCACATCACCAGGTTGGTGGCACAGCATGAAGCATCAGAGACTATCCATGTGCAACTAACAGTGGGTAAAACTGCCTTCTAGTTTATAGCCTGCTACAGACCACCCTCCCAAACCCAGGAACCCCACTCGGCTTTCCTGAGTACACTGTAAAATATGAAGGTCTCTCCAGATACCATTATATTGGGCGACTTCAACTACCCAAACATAGACTGGGAGCATTACTCTAGCTCCAACACCCTAGCCCAAAGGTTCCTAGAATTTATAAACTCAAATGCTATGGAACAACTCGTTACCACTCCCACAAGAGGGGAAAACATACTGGACCTGATCATCACTGACGTGGGGTCTTTATGCTCCAGACCAGAAGTGTATCCCTCACTGGTAAGATCAGACCATAAACTAATCTCACTGGATATTCACATCCCGACTACAAAACCTGCCCAGAAAACCACAGTGAAAAACTTCTCTAAAGCAAATTTCGCACTCCTCAAAACCTAGGTGGAATCCTTCAAAGCCCCCGGGCCTGTGGAAAATATGGCCCAGACTGCAGAATCCTTTATAAACGCATTCTATGAACACCTTCAGGAATGCATGGATCATGCAATCCCAAATAAAACCAAGACCCAATCCTCCAAAGGCAGACATCCTGTCTGGTGGACCCCAGCCATAAACAAACTATACAATAGAAGGAGGAAGCTACTACATGATAGAGCAAAATCCCAAAAAGGAAGGCATCTCTGATCAGTATTAGCAAAAACTACGGGCACTCATAAAATTGTCTAAGGCCCGCTTAGAGAGAAAAACTGCACAGGGCACTAAGGATAATCCCAAGGCTTTCTTTAGTTATGTTAGGAACCTGGGTGGGAATTCCCAGATATGCTCAGAATTAGTCCAAAATGACAAAAAATACACCGAACCCACAGACATTGCCAACATCCTAGCTGACAGGTTCAGCGCAAACTTCTCCCCCCCTCCCCACCAAAAGGGCAAATATCTATCCCAGCAGAGTGCTGACCCCCTGACATCTCAGATGCTCAGGTAAGAGCCGCCCTCTCCAAAGCAAAAAACACAGCATCAATGGGACCAGACAGTGTCCCGGGCTGTGTCCTACATGAACTCCAAGAAGAGCTAAACCTAAACATAAAACTACTGTTCAATCTCAGCCTTACTACAGGATATGTACCCAAAGAGTGGCATACAGCAACAGTGGTCCCTCTCCACAAAGGTGGTGCCTCAATGGATCCTGGAAACTATCGCCCCATAAGCCTGACTAGCTTGGTCTGCAAAGCTATGGAAAGGATCATCATGGACCTCATAAATAAAGATATTGGGGACCTACAGACACTGGATCCTACCCAGTTCGGCTTTGTTAAGGGCAGATCCTGCCTCTTAAACCTGGTCGATTTCTTTGAAACAGTCACCAAGGCCATTGACGAAGGGAAGGTTGTCCACACAGCCTACCTGGAACTCACAAAAGCCTTTGATACAATACCCCACTCGGGCATTATAGATAAGCTCACCAGCTTAAATATAAACCCCTATGTCACTAGATGGGTTGCATACTGGCTCAAGGACAGAACCCACATGGTTAGAATTGCTGGAGCCATGTCAGACTCCAAACCAGTTACAAGTGGCATCCCACAAGGCTCAGTCCTGTGACCTCTCTTGTTTGGTATATATTTCTCGGAGGTACAGGCCAACACGGAAGGACTGTGGCTGACCAAGTTCGCAGATGACTGCAAACTGGGCGCCATAATCGACTCTCCAGCCGACACAAGCATCCTCCAAAAGGGCCTCATAGAAACAGACAACTGGTGCCAGAGCCATGGCCTCAAGCTAAATGCCAAAAATTGTATAGTCATCCCCTTTGGCAAAAACAAAGTGCCCACAAATTACCACATAGGTAGTAATCCATTAAGTACGGAAGAAGTAATTAGGGACCTGGGGACCCAAGTTGATAGCAATCTCTCATTTGACAACCACGTGGCCAAAGTGGTTAGAAAAACATTTTATATAACCCACCTAATCATGAAGGGATTCACATCTAGATCAGGGGAGGTCATCGTGCCTCTTTACTCATCCCTCATCAGGCCCATAATTGAGTACAATGCCCTTTGGGATGTACCTTACCAGACACCTGCAGCAACTGGAAAGACCCCAAAAGTACCTCACCAAGAGGATCAAAGGGCTCAAACAGATGCCATATGCTGCCCGGTTAAAAACTCCAGCTCTACTCAGTGGCATACCGCCTGCTCAGAGGTGATCTGTGCCTGACGATAAAGCCATGTCCAACCCGGAGTTAATGGACATGCTGCACCTCAGAAAATCCAAATCCCATCGAGCTACGATTCGAGACTTGAACCTCAGCACTGAAATAAATAGGACATGCTGGAGGGACAGATTCATAACCCAGAGGCTCCCTTCACTCTGGAATAAAATCCCAGTCCAGGTTAGGCAGAGTCCCTCATTGACTCTCTTCAAGAGGAATCTTGATGAGTGGATGGGAGATCGTAGGTTTACCCCGGGTATCACTTCTGTGTCACTGTTAGACAGAGGCACAGTATACTAACCTCGAAAAAGGGCATAGCAAAATTAATGTAAAATGGGTGGCGAAAGCCAAACACACTCTGGCTAGGCTTATAAATGCCCTAGGGCAGATAGCCTAGTATGAACCTATGAACAGAGAGAAAGTAGATGGCAAATCCGCTTAAGGGCAGACCAGAAACCTGGGTTAAATGATGCAATAAATATTAAATGTTTATAAAAGTATTGTAGAATATATGTTAAAAAGAAGGGGGACTTAGAGTAGTAACCTTTCAGTGGATATTTTGTTACCCGACCCCCTTTTTTACAAACACATTTCTTTTATATGGTATGTGTTTTTGTAACAATGTATTTACTTTTTAAGTATATATGTGATTCAACAGATGTATTTATAAATGAGTTCAAGTGAATTTTATGTGATAATTAGTAAATGAGGCAAATTATTTAATTGACTGTGGTATACAAGTAGAAATGTCTTTGTTTTATTTCTGATGAAGTCTTTGACGAAAGCGGCGATTAAAGGATTTATATGCTAAAAACTGTGATTTATTCCTTGTTCCTGGACTGTGGTTTTACTTTTTTACACAATTTGTGAGAGATGAAATTACATTAGGGACCTAGAGTCCAAGATCTTTTCCCCTCAAGCCAGTATATCTGGCACTGAAAAGGTTGTCAACACAATCTCTATACCTCAAACACCACCCACACCTACACAACACACACCTTCATATGCGGAGGTCCTCCACAGAAACATACCCAAACAAAGGAGACCTCTGAGGCAAAAACAGCCCCCCACAACCCTCCACACCACATACCATGCATAGTCCACACACTTGTGCCTCACAACCACTAAGGCTTCACCATAAATCCAACATATTAGTCATAGGAGACTCTATTGTTTGATACACAGATATGCCTCTCACCAGGCTGGTTAAGGAGAAAGTCACTGTTAGTTGTATGTCAGGTGCCAGAATCCACCATATCACACACGCACTCAAGTCTCTCAACAACAGGTACTGTTATGACTCTGTCATAGTCCATGTTGACGTGAATGACTTGAAATGTACCTCTCTGGACTATATGAAGAGAGATATGATTGAGCTTGTTGATTATGTGTCCCAAGCAGGTATGTCCTTAGCCTTATACAGCATTCTGCCATCACCCAGAATGATGCCTCAATACAAACAGGAAATGATTGACTTTAACAATTGGCTTAGTTTCTGGTGTCATTCTAGGGGGATCCAGTACCTGACAGCCAGGGAAGATATGATTGACAGACCACGATGCTTTGCCAGAGATGGCCTGCATCTGTCTCACCTGAGCTTCAGGCTTCTGGCAAAGGCTCTTGCCTTCCCTATAGTGCCTTTTTTAGGAAAAGTGATGTTAAAACTTCCAATATAAAAATTTCAATAAAACACAAATTAAAGGTCATGATGTTAAACGCTAGGAGTCTAAACATGAAACTGTACTCATTGCAAGCATTCCTAATCCTGGAAAATGCTGGCATCTGTGCAGTCACAGAAACCTGGTTCAAAGTTGCGGACAGCACCCAGTCTTACCTGTTAACTCATCCTATCATACATTCAGACCCCAAACTGTGGGCAGTAAAGCCAAAGGAAGTGGAGTTTCAATATACATTAAAGACATACACACCTCCTAAAGGCTGGTCAAACAGTATGATGCACAGGAGCAGTTAACCATTGACAAGACCCCTATTCAAATCATAGCTAGCTACCGGCCCCCAAATCTGACTCAAGATGCCCAATACACCTACTTGGATCTGTTCAAATCTATCAAGATTGAACCCTTTACCCTGACCCTGGGTGACTTTAACTTCCCAAACATAGACTGGAAGAACTACTCATGCCAGAGCACAAATGCCCAGAGATTCCTTGATTTTGTCAATGCAAATGCCTTGGAACAACGAGTCAATATCCCCACAAGGGGTGATAATATCTTGGACTTGGTAATAACCAACATGAGTAACCACTGCAGTATCCCTATAGTATCATCCTCCCTGGTAAGATCCGACCACAAAGCGGTCACTTTCGAAGTCACCATCTCCCCCAGCTCCCCTCTAGCTAGGATCAGACATGAAAACTTCTCCAAAGCTTATTACAGCTTCCTGCAGGATGGTATAAACAGCTTTACAGCCCCCTCCCTCTCTAGGAACTAGTACCAATATCCAAAACTATACCAAAGCACTATACAAGCATTTATATAGATGCATGAAATCAGGCATACCCAACAGGACTAAATCATCCTTTGCGAGGAAGAATAAACCTGTCTGATGGACATCTGCAATAAATAACTCCATAACAAAAGGAAAAAACTGCTGTCCAAGGCCAAGAAGGAGCAGGTGCCCAATTGGAAGCAATATCTCCTTATCCTGAACAAGCAAATAAGAGCACTAGTGAAATCCTCCAAAGCAAACTTCGAGTCCAAATTGGCCACATCTACTAGAGACAATCATAAGACTTTCTTCACATATGTGAACAACTTCAAAGGAAGCACCCAGATCTGTTCAGAACTGGTGGTCAAGGACACGACATATACAAATGCCGTAGATGTAGCAACCTTGCTGGCTGACAGATTCAGCAAAAATTTTACCCCTCTGCTCCCCCCATCAGTAAATCAAGACATCCCCAGTGCCTGCCTCTTTCCCCTTATATCTATGGAATGGGTCATCACTGTTCTCTCAAAGGCAGAAAATACAGCCTGCATGGGAGATGATAACATCCGAGGCTGCATCCTACATTAACTTGCAGCACCAGTAGATACCCTATTCCACCAAAGCCTGAGTACTGGCTTCATCCTAGCTGAGTGGAGGACAGCCACTGTCATCCCTTTACACAAAGGTAGAGTGTCCACCAATCCGGGAAATTACAGACCCGTCAGCCTAACTAGCCTGACCTGCAAGGCCATGGAACAGATTATCATGGACCTTATTAACAAGGACATTGGTAACCTCCAAACACTTGATCCCACACAGTTTGGCTTCATCAAGGGGAAGTCATGTCTGCTAAATTTGATCAACTGCTTTGAGACAGTCAGCAAAGCCATGGATGAGGGGAAGATGGTGCAAACCGCCTACCTTGACCTGGCCAAAACCTTTCACACTATTCCCCACTCGGGCATAATAGATAACTCTCTCAACTAGGCATCAATCCATATGTTACCAAATGGGTAGCAAACTGGCTCACTGATAGAACCCATGTGGTCAAAATAGGGGAAGCCACCTCAAGCAGTAGACCTGTAACAAAAGGCATACCCCAGGGTTTGGTCTGGCGGCCTCTGTTATTTGGGATATACTTTTCTGAGGTGCAGGCCAAAACCAGTGGGCTATGGCTGACCAAGTTTGCAGATGACTGCAAGCTGGGTGCTGACATAAATTCCCCTAGCGATGTGGACATCCTCCAAGAAGGTCTCACTCAGACAAATGACTGGTGCCAGAAACATGGCCTCAAGCTGAATACCTAAAAATGCATCATCATCATCCCCTTTGCGGAGAGTGATGTCCCCACAAATTATCACATTAATAACAATTTCCTAAGAACCCAATCAGTCGTGAGGGATTTGGGCAGTAGATTGATAGCAACCTGGCTTTTGACCACCATGTTGCTTCTGTTGTATGGACAGCCTTCTACATGACCCTCCTCATAAGTAAGGGTATCTCATCCAGGGACAAGGAGGTCATAACATCCCTGTATTCTTCCCTTATAAGGCCCATTATCGAGTGCAATGCCCCTTTTGGCATGCACCTCATGAAGCACATGCAGCAGCTGGAGAGACCACAGAGGTTCCTCACCAGGAGAATCCAGGGCCTCAAACATCTACCATATACAGATAGACTAAAAGCCCTATCCCTTTACTCGGTTTCATACAGACTTCTAACCTCTGTGATCTCTGTCTGGCATACAAGGCGTTCACGGACCCCAACTTGATGGGACTGCTGCATATCTGCAAGTCAAGTTCCAGTCGAGTAACCCACACACGCGGCCTGGAGCTGGTCTGTGACATCAACAAAACTTGTTGGTGGGACAGATTTGTGTCCCAGATACTCCCCCATCTATGGAGTAGACTCTCTGTCCACATCAAGCAGAGTACCTCTTTACCCCTTTTTAAGTGCATCGTGGATAACTGCATGGGAAACAGAAAATATACATCTGTGATTCCACCCATGTCCCTGCTGGACAGGGGCATCAGGTGCTGATTTGTCTAAATATGGGCTAATCTCTTGGCTAGGCTTATAAGGGCCTCAGGGCCAATAGCCTAGTAACCTACTATGATCCTATGATCCTATGATGGGAGTTACACAACATTTAAAATATGTTAGCTCTCTGGTAGGCAGTATACTAGTGGTTGTATCAAAGGTATGTCTTTAGATGCTCATTTTGTATTCCAAATTTATAAAAGAAAAAGAAAAACTTAATTTTGTTTGTCAGAAAATACTATTGTTATTGTCAAACAAAGGGTTATATCTCTAAGAGTATAAAATAGAGTCAAGATATCAGTGAGAGTACTGTTCACCTGTTCAAGAGCTTTCCAATGATGTGTGACAAGAAGGGATAGCAGACTGCTGTTTAGTGACATTACTGAAGCTATACAAATTAATTATGAGTATAATATTTTCACAATATTTCAAAACAATAATAATCCACAAAACCATTTGTGTTAGATAGCAAATATCAGTGACAACATTGTGTGCCTTAATGTTTTGTATAAGATGGCACCATTTATTTTTTTTTATTTTGACATTTGTTAACCAGGTATGTCCAGTTGAGCGAAAGCCCATTTTCAGTGGAGGCCTGGAGGGGATCCCCAAACAGAAAAAACATATTACAAACTACAAATTACAAACAGAGGATAAATAATAATTATGAGTTTTTTTTTTAAACATGAGTTTTTTGTTTTTTTTTAAAACAGGATTGACATACTTCACATTTGATAAAATATATACTATACTGGACTGAAAGTAGTGCCAAGACACACTCTACATGAATTCCTGTATAACCAAAGTGAAAATTTATTGGTGCTTCCTAGTACCTCGGCCAATATGCCTTCAATGGGAATAATGTTTAACACCAATATAATCACTTTAAATAACACTGCAAAATGACTTAATTATGTGCTAATAACATTATTAACCAATTCAATTTGTTCCATTAGAACAATTTAAAGTGACAGTACACCAACCTGATCTGAAATACATGCAGAATTAAAAAAGGAACACAAATGTAATAATAAAGTCCTACAAACTACTTATGTAGAACCATGAATATATATTAAATACATTTAATACATATTAACATTAAGTTCCTGATTCAAGCCCTTAGGATGAAGTGTGTTGAAATTAATAATAAATTTAGCTTCCAAATTACTAAGCTTATTCAAAAAATCCTCCCCTTGTGTATAAAAAGGTTTTGCCAAATTGCAGAAAAATAAACTGGCTCCTGAACCCCCATGGGCCATGTGGAAGTGGTGAGTTATGGGACTTTCTAATCTGTAGTTTCTGATGTCCCCCAGATGTTCCAATATTCTGTTTTTGACCATTCTCCTGGTCTGTCCTACATACCATCTGGTTGGCGTACACCCACAACTGAGGATGTAGACCACACCACATGACCTACAAGTAAAATGATCTCTTGATGTATATCTAGCATTATTTATCATGCTTCCATTGAGGTTTTTTAGCCTACTGCACACCTTGCATCTACCACATAGGTTCATATGTTCATAGGTTCATACTAGGCTATCTGCCCGAGGGCATTTACAAGCCTAGCCCATAGTTTTGTGGCTTACGCCACCCCTTTAGTATGGGGAACTATACCCATTATTTTGCTGTGCCTCTGTCGAGCAGTGACACTGAGGTAATCCCTGGGGTATATCTGCGATCTCCCATCCATTGGTCAAGATTTCTCTTGAACAAGGCCAGCGAGGTGCTCTGCCTCACATATACTGGGATTTTATTCCACAGCATAGGGAGTCTTTGGGTGATGAATCTATCCCTCCAGCACGTCCTATTAATAGCCGTGTCGAGGTTTAAGTCTCCCGCCCTTGTGGCTCTGACGGATCTAGTATTTCACTGAACCTGTCAGCCAGTATGTTGGCAATGTCTGTAGGATCAGTAATCTTCACATCATTTTGAACTAGTTCTGAGCATATCTGGGAGTTTCCCCTCCAGCCACCTCTGATCAAAAGTCTCTTTGAATTCAACAACTCCTTTAAATTAAGGAATCTACTGTGAGAGAAAATCACTCTGTCTGGAAATAAATGCCCAATGTCATCATCCTCACAGACAATAGGCCAAAACCTATCTACTAGTTTTTTAAGCATCATTGTTAAGGGAGAAAATTTGGAAACAAAAAATAACCTATTCCCCTCCTCATCCTTTTTGGGTTCTCCTACAAATGTTCTTCTACTACTTGCATCCCTTGCATCACTTGTGCCCAAAACCTTATCCTCAGCTTTATCCAAACAAGCCATTGTGTACTCCCTATTAAATATTTTGTCTGACCTTCAGAAATTCCCCTGGAATTGATGATTTGTTGTAAGTACTGTTAAAATATGCTTATATTCCCCATATGGAAGTGATGTTAAAAGGTGTGGTGGATGTATGCTTTCAACCGACAAGAAGTTGTTAGCAGCTGTTTTCTTAGTAAAAGGCCTGTAATGAATCCTTTGATCTGACACAAAAAATTCAACATCCAAGAATTGGATGCTAACATCACTAGTTTAAAAGTCAATTCAAGGCTCCATGGATTCTTGTTCATCTGTTCCATGAACATCCTGAACTCCACTGGATCCCCCTCACAAATAAAAAACAAGTCATCAATAAATCTTTTATATGTGATGATATGGTGGATAAAAAAACTAGTATTATACATATGCCTGTTTTCAAAAAAAAATTTGTAAACAATATAGCATAGGCTGGGGCATATGATGCCCACATAGCTGTCCCTTCTTTTTGCAGAAAATGTTGTCCACCAAAACTAAAACAATTATGTGTGAGGGAGAATTCCAAAAGTTGCACCAAATAATTGGTCCATGGACCTTCACCTAGCATAGATGTTACCACTTCCAAACCCCAGATGTTTCTAATGCTTGTGTATAAAGCTCTTACATCCACACAAGCCCAATAAAAATTTGTCACCCAACATTTTCCACCAATAAGGTCACACAATTATTTGGTATTCTTAATATGTGAAGTTACCTTGGATAGGTACCCCTTCAGTTGGTAATCCAAAAAGAATACCCAAGTTTTGTATGACCCTTTTCACGAGACTATGGGTCTACCCAGAGGGTTCACCATAGACTTATGTATTATTGGAATAATGAAAAATGTTGCATCTCTTGGGTTTTTCACATACAATTTTTTGATATCAGCTGCTGAAAAGAAGCCCAATCTCTCACCCCTTTCTAAAAGCTCAAGCAACATCCTGTTGTACTCCAAAATTGGATTACCCATCAATTTCTCATATACCATAACATCCGAGAGCAAATTCTCAACTATGGTTACATACCGCACTCTTGAAAAAATCACCCAATTGCCTCCTTTGTCTGATTGTGTAAAAATATATTTATCATTACTATCCCTCATGCTTTGTTAGGCTTTCCATTCACTTATATTCAAGTTGTAATTCTTAAAATTCTTTCTAATTTTATCATATTCTAATCATAACTGTTTAAACAATGTATTTTCAAAAGTACAAATAGCTGCAGACATTCTCAGGGGCATAAAAGAACTGAAAGTAGATAACATAGGCAGTTGAAATTTATCATACCCTGTAAAAATCCCTGCATCCACTAAATCACACCTCACATCCAAACCATCAATTTCTTCTCCCAAATCAAACAATTCATTATCATAAATGGATAAATTTAACAGTGAATCATCCATTCTAACTTCATCTTCTTGCATTGTTAAATTTTTATCACCAGTCATTATGTTCTCATTTTTATTTTGAAAAAATACTTTTTAAGGTGCAATTTTCTGCAAAACCTACTGACCTCAAAAAACAAATCCGCTAAACTAGGAAGTTTTGTAGGTACAAATTTCATTCTTTTTTCTAACACTGATTCCATGTCAGCATTCAGAACAAAGTCAGACAAATTAACAAATTTAAAGTCATTAAACACACACCTTTTCCATCATGCCGCCTTTGATGTTGTTGGTTTGAATTATCAGTCTCAAAACCCAAAGGTCTTTGCTGAAAACACGGAGTTCCAAAGTCACTGACACTTTTAATCTTTTCCTTTTATGCCGGCATTGCTACTGAAACCCTTCGCTTGCTACTTCCTACCACGGCCCCTCGTTTGGTACAGATTGGAACACTGTTCCTGTCCATTGACTCCTTCCATATTCAGGTTTTTGAAAGATATACTCTTCCTACTTGATGATGTTTTAGCAGATGATACCGATGCGTCTTGTACCTCACGAGACCTGCTATCTGCTTGTGCCCTGGATTGTCTCCTCCTCCTAGGCTTCATTTGCCAGGAAAACAACAAATTATTTTGTAATCCTTTATATCCCAGTCTAATTTGCCTTTTTTATGTGAAATCACATCCTCCTCTACGATGACCACCCGAGTCTTGATCTCCTTCAGTCTACTGGAAAAAATATCTTCCGGTACTTATTTAACTAATGTCTCCTGCAACTGCAGGATCTCACTTTGGATTTTTTCCTGTTGTCGCCTGTTGCAGTTAATCAAGACCTTCACCCAACCCAAAGTGCAAGTCAAGGAAAGGGTTTTCCATTCCTCCATCAAATCACTCTCCTCATCAAAGAACTCATATGCAGGAAGCCAGTCGATTCTGAGCCCTCTAGGTGTGATATCTAAGCTGATATACTTCTACAAAAGCTTGGTACCATAGCAAAGCGTTACCTCCTTCATAGTCAGTTTCTCGAGCTGGAAGAAGTTACCATTATGCTCCTCAGTCTCCGCCTTGGACCATGGATCTCCTGAGGCTAGCTTGGCATCTCTCTTTTTCCAAAACTCAGTCAGCAATGAAACATAACTCAGTCAGCAATGAAATGTTCTCTGCCTGTGCTCCAGCCATATTAACAAACTGCGATCAGTCCAGCAAAAATCCAAAACCAAATAAAACTTGTAACACACAATAAACCACTACATACAGCCTGTCTTGACTTAGCCAAGGCTTGTGACACAATATTCCGCTCAGGCAGCATTGAGAAACTCACCCAGATGGGAATTTACCCATTTGTCACTAGATGGGTAGCCAACTGGCTCACCAACAGAACGCATACACTCAGAGTTGGGGATTGCACCTCTACCAGCAGACTAGTTACTAGTGATGTAACACAAGGATCTGTGCTGGGTCCCATACTGTTTGGGATCTATTTCTCAGAAGTCTAAGTGAAAATAGATGGCCTGTGGCTTTCCAAGTTTGCCAATGATTGCAAACCGGATGCAATGATTGAGTCCTACAACAATTTTCACATACTACAAAAAGGGCTTACACAGACAAATGATTTGTACTAAAGTCACAGACTTAAACTAAAAGCAAAAAATGGATTATCATCCCTTTCAGCAAAGGGGAAGTCCCTGTAAATTACAATATTAAAAGTACCCCCCTTAGCTGAAACCCTGTGGTGAGAGATTTGGGAACACAGATTGATAGCGACCTTAACTTTGATCATGATGTGTCCACAGTGGTAAGGAAAGCTTTCTATGTTGCACATCTCATAAGTAAGGGCATTGCATCCAGAGCTAAGGATGTAACTCCCCTGTACTCATCCCTCATTAGACCACTAATAGAGTACAATTATCCCTTTTGTATGTACCCCACCAGACACCTGCAGCAGCTGGAGAAATCTCAGATGTTTCTCACCAAGAAAATTCAGGGCCTTCAACACATGACCTACATGGATAGATGGAAGGCTCTGTCACTGTACCCTGTATCTTACAGGCTGCTGAGAAGTGACTTGTGCATGGCCTACAGAGAGGTCTCAGATCATGCCCTAATGGAGATGGTGCCCATCTGCAAGTCAAATGGAACAAGATACATTTCCTCTAGAGATCTTAACCTAGCCTGCGACATTAACAGGACATGCTAGAGAGACAGATATATCTCACAAACATTGCCAGTCCTCTGGAACAAACTCCCAATTCATGTAAAACCTATTTAAGTGTAACTTAGACAACTGGATGGGGGACCATAAATTTACCCCGGGGGTGTCACCTATGTCCCTCTTGGATAAGGGCAGTCAGTGCTGATCATAGACTCACAGGGAGGGTGGCCTAATGGTTAAAGTGATTGCCTTACAAACACAAGGTGCATGGTTTGAGTCTCAAAACGGATAATTGGCTAAGCTTAAAATGGCTCGCAAGGGCAGTTAGCTTAGTACTAATCTATGAACCTATCTATGAACACTGCAAATATAGACTATACAATTTGTTCAATAAGGGAACAAGTGTATAACATGGATAGGCTTATAAAAACCCTACGGCCAATAGCTTAGTAACCTACTATGATTAAAAGAAGATAAAAGTGCTAATTATGTGGTTGTGGTTCTTTTGGCGTGTCTATTTTTTAGACTTGTTGTTTTTCGTGCTGCTCATTACACTTTATTTGTTTTTATGTTGTTGGTATAGTAAGCAGTAGTTACGCTGGATTTACCAGTGGAAACTATACTACATTTTGTTTATGTTAACAGTAGTCCCATGATCTCCAGTCAACCATTTTATTCATTCCCTTCTTTTATTACTTCTCTCTCATATATTCTAGACCATCTGAAAACTCACATATTCTTTTCCTTTTTTCTTCCTTTACACATTTCTTACCTTACAAATATATAACATCCATACTTATTTTTTACACCATTCAGTCACTACCACAGCTCTAATATCATTCTGAGTGTTGCTTACATTTAGTGCTAATATTCCTAAGGCATCCCTTTTCTCTTTCTGCATGTTTCCTATTTCCAGTTTCTATTTATCATTCCTCTCTGCACCCGCCCCCATTTGATTTATCATATATTTTCTACACAGCCAACACCAAACACACAAAAACAAAATAGTACCATAGCCAACTAATACCCACTTTATACAGACAGTACAATCATTAACCAACCAGGCAACTAATCAATCTTATGAAGACCGCACTCAATCAAATAATCTCCTTCAATATTTCTCCTGCAAACATTTCCCACAGATGCTATCAAACACCTCCAAAATGAAACCCTACTACATCTGTCTCTAAAAAATGTACTTACCAAATATCTTAAAATAGCAGCTGAGGGTATTGTATATCCAGTTTCAATTCTAATAAATGGATCCATATCTTAAAATAAAGTCCTCTTGCTATGGAAAAAAAATCATTCCTTATTTCACTGCAAAAAGGTAAAATTAATATGGAGCTTTCAAATTATAGGCCAATTGCCATTTTATCTTCCCTATCAAAAATATTACAACAATGTTTTCATAAGCAACTTATCAAACTATCTCAGCAATAATTAACTTCTGTCTTCAATCCAGCACAACTTCTGTCCTCATTACAGCATGAGAACTGCTTTGCTGGATTTTGTTAAATCAGCCAACAATCACAGAAATGTCAGAAACCTCCTTTAGACTTATCAAAAGCTTTTCATGCTGTCTCCACCAAAAACTCTTACATATATTCTTATCCTTAGGGCTCACCAACTCTTCACTGCAAAGGTTCCATACCTACCCCTCAAACAGAATAAAAGCTGTGAAATGGAAAAATTAGTTCTCCACCTTCTTGCCAGTAACTGTTAGTGTCCCACAAGGATCTGTACTAGGCCCCATATTTTTCAATATATTGATCAATTACCTATACACTGCTACAAAAATGCTAACCTAATTCCATATGCTGATAACCTGACCCTAAATCTGTTCTGTCAGATCTCTCTCTATGACTTGACCCTAAATCTGTTCTGCCAGATTTCTCTCTAATTCCAAGAACTTACACAATAATCCTTCTTATTGACTGAAGCATGGCTAAATAATGCACAACTACTTCTAAACCCTAAATAAATAAATAAATAAATAAATCACTGCCCTTTACCCCAAAACACATCACTACCAAAATACTATTTACTATTATTTCTGTCAACAAAACCATGGGAAAACTGGTAAATCAAACAAAATTACTGGGAGTCATAAGATGACCAATTGAAAATTGACCACCACATATCACACACGTGGCTAAAAAAATCATTAAAAACCTAGGTAAATTGTACATAGAAAATCATCAAGAAAAGTAGAGTAGTATTGCTGGAGCTGAATTCATCCTCAAGTCTTGCGTTCTACCTTCAAGTTGCAGACCCTGTTTTCACAGAATCTCACCAATATGACACTGATATATAGACTGTATCTTATACAGCGTATATTATGGATAGAGGTAGGTTAAAAATAAAAAAGGCAGCTGGGTGTAGAAGTCCCAGGATAAAAAAAGTGTCCCATCCTGGTAGGCTCACTGGTGCCAGGAGTGGAAAAAATGACAGTGTTTAATCCTCAAGACATGGAAACATTACTACAATGGGTTTGGCCAGGCTCAGGGGGAGGATGACCCACTGTTGTAGAAGGAAGTAGTAGTCCACAAAAAAACTGACAAGCCAAAAATGAGCCATAAAAAAGACAGAGTGGACTGCTAAGGATAAAGAAGAAATTATGTATTGTTACTATTATGCAAGAAGCCCATAATTTCCATATAGAAGATATTCTGAAAGATTAAGAGAGAAATTAGAGGAAAGAAAAATGCTTAATCAAGAAAAACTGTCAAAAGCTTCAAATACAAATTTGTATTCATTAATGCAACAGATCCATGAAAACATTACATAGACAACTTTGTGGCCACCTGGAAAAAGAAGCAATATAGGAACTGCAAAAATATAAAAAACAAAGCCCAGAGTTTTTTGAAAGGCATAAAAAAGAAACATGGACATGGAAAAGCAAAGGAAAAACCCAAACTAATCAATACACAAAGCAGCTCCAAAGATACTTGAAGAGAAATGCAGGCAAAGGCACCCAGATATGGAACATTTTACAATTTAAAAAATAAGAAGAGAAAGGGGAAACACAGAATAGAGGATTAGTAAGGTAGAAGTTAATCAAATAGAAACTGAAGTTGTGGAATACTGCAATGTGAATAATTTAGTGTAGAAAGTCTAACACAGATAATATCACAGCATGATAGAACAACGAGTCTCCAAATTAAGGGGAAACAAGTGGAATGGTAGACATCTAAAGATTAAATATGAAAAAGCGAAAGAAAAAGAGATTTGATATGATGCAATATTTATGCAAAGGAGAAAGCAAAACTAATCAATACAGAAAGCAGCACCTAACATATTTGAAGAAAAATACTGGCAAAGGCATCATGATATGGAAAATTTTACAATACAAAAAATAAGAAAACAAAGTGGAACAGTAGGAAAAAAAGATTAGTAATGGAGAAGTTAAAGAAATAGAAACTGAAGTTATGGATTACCTTCACAGTGGAAGATTTAGTGTAGAAAATCCAAATGAGGTAATATCACAGGATGATGGAAGAATGAGTCCCCAAACTTAGCAGAAACTGGTGGAATGGGAAGCATCTGATCACTTGCCACATGAAGATGCTCTGGAGCCTTCAGTAGGAAACCAGTGCAAATGTTCCATTGGAGTTGCACAGCAAGGGAAGGAGCAGGAAATAGTGGCAGCTATGATACAGGTAATGTTGTAGAGTGATGGACCAATGAGTTCCCATGTGAAGATGCAGAAGATGACACAGGATGCATCTGAAGAGGATATGTCACAGGGAGACATTCTGCAACTTTATGTGAAATACTAGTAGGAAACAGAGCAAAGAATGTGTTCTCAATTTAAAAAAAATGATTTAAGGTAAGAGTTGCTTAATTTAACAAAGATTGATAGGCATATTAAGACTGATGAAAGAAATAGATTACAGAAAGTAAATAAGACCCAAAATGTTAAAAGTCTGACAAATCAAATGAACACAGTAATCCAAACTATTAACACGAACGTATGTGCTATAATAGAAGTAAATAAGATATATTACTGTGAAGTAAAATTAACAACAGATGCAGTCTTACCACGAAGACAAAGAACAAGAATGGAAAGGAAGGGGATAAATAAAATGTCATTATGGAATCATTGAAGAGAGAAAACTATACAGCAATTAAAACAAGAAGTGTCACTGCTAGAAGAATATAGATGAAGGAACAGATCAACAAAAGGGCTTAAAGAATAGATATGGTAAAGCAACACACAATATCAGAGCTGATCTATCATACCATATTGCAAATAATAAACTAAACATATCAGCACAGACAGAAAAAACTTAGAAGGTATGCAGATGAATATAACTAAAAAGTACAAAAAATTGATGACCTAAAAAGTTTTATAGAGAACTAGGAAACAAAGCAAAAATAATGCAAAACACCACCACAAAAAAAAAAAAAAATAAATAATAAAAAAAAAAATGAAAGAAAAGGAAAAAGAACTAAAGACAGTTTGGAGAAATATTTCTGAAGACTTTGTGGAATATAATAAAGATGCTGAATGGATTAAAGGAAACAGTAAGGAGTTCAGATGTACAGGATATGAAATGGGATGAATTAATGGTTAGAGAAATTGACACAAAATTAAGAAGCGCCCCTGTTTGGAAAACCCAGGCACAGATGTAGTACCTAACTTCTGTATAAAAGTATTAACATGTTTACACAAAGATTTACTCCTGAGTAAGGATTGCTTAGATCTTCATCCCAAACAGACACCATCCTGATTAACAACAGGAAAATGATACTCCTCCTTAACAGTGAACCTGTAAACCACCGTAAAAACTAGAGACAAATGACTTTCCTTCCAGTGATGTACAAGATATATAACTTGTGAAAAGAAAAAAAAACATTTGAAAAAGCACCAAAAAACAACCATCATAAAATTAGAAAACTGGTACTTTTAGGGTCAGCAACACCATAAGCTCTACACCAAAGTCGAGTACAAAGACAATGTTTTATTCCAAAACTTTAAAAACGTTAAGCACCTTCATCCCTCATAATACACTCTGGGACTTCTTCAGAACAAAGAAACAATCCAGAACAAGCATTTTTATATATTGCCCATCAATCATTCAATAATTCAATTATGCACAATCATTTAAAAAGGAAGTAAGTTTATAAGAAATACAGTTTTTAACTTGCGTTAAAACTTTGATGAAAATGTGTGTTTCTTAAAACTTAAAAAAACAACGCACTTTAGGTAATACTGGATAAAAACAGTAATAAAAATGTCAAAGATTTACAGCTCTTTTCTTTAACACAGGAAGCAAAGACAAATGTGCGGATTCAGCAAACTTCCATGCAAGAATAGCTTATTCTTGCACAGGAGGGATCGTTCCCATGCAGCATGGCAGTGCACCATGCATATTCATGAAGGCATGCTGCCATGCTGTAATACGGACATGGTTTTGTGTATGAGTGCAGGGGGTGTGTCTGAGAGCAGTGCTCTTACAATACACACACCCCCTGCACACCAGAATTGCCGTACAGCAATTTAAATAGAGCGAGATTGCTCATTGCACCTCTGAACCCGACAGAGTAAGAAATCTGGACAAAGCCATAAGGGACAATTGCCACTACAAACTTAGAAAGTTGATAGAATAACAGGTTTAGCATTAGCATGAATTTTCTGAAGGGTATGAAGTATATAACACACACCTCACAACCAGTTAGAGTAAGAAATCTGGACAAAGCCATAAGGGACAACTCCGAAACGTTACCATTACAAATTATAAAAAACTGATAGAATAACAGGTTTAGCATTAGCATGGATATTCTGAAGGGTACGAAGTAAATAAATGCAACAAATACATTTTTTTTTCACATCCGCAATAAAGTTTATGCATAGCTGCACAGGTGTGCCTGTTGCTTAGCTATGCTTAGCCCAGCTGAAACAGCAAGATTAGTGAAATAGCAATAGACATCCAACAAAAGCAGTAGTGCAATAGTGTAGCAATTAGAACATGCACTTTGCATGTAGTTATTCACGGTTCGAGCCTTACCAAATCTGTTTCCATTTTGTTTATGAAATCATTACAATTTCAATTTATTTGTATACTTATGTAGGAAGTAACTTATATTTCTCAACCAGAGTGCCCCATACAGTATAGTCATACAAGAATAAATGTAATGAAAGCACAATGGGGGATGTCAGGGAAGGTAAACAAATTTATAATATATAATGAATGATGAATCAATCCCATACAGGTGGTAGTCCAATAAAATAAAACATGAGCAATGCTAAGTATTGCACAGCTATGCTGACTGGGTGTAAGCATTGTGTAAATATGAATGCTAAGCAATGAGTAGCCCAGTTAAGTGGATTTGCCCATTGGTAAGCAGTGCTGAACCTGCCCCTTTAAGCACTGCCAACCTTAGCTAAACAGGTTTGCCTGTAGCTTAGCTTAGCTCAGCATATTCAAATCATCCAATCATGGCAAAGGGTGGGAAATCGGCCATATTTAAACCTCACAGGTGGGAATACAGCTCATAACTGGTTGTAGCTCCCCATTGTAGGCAGTATGGCAGGTGTTGGAGAGGGCATGCGCTTTCAGGTTAAGTGCTGGGACATACAAGAGTCCAAGGTCATGGTAGGACTCCTTGCAAAAAAACATGACATGAGACTGCTGCAGGACCAGTACCAAGGCTCCCAATACAAAGTAAAAGCCTGGGAAAGTCTCACCCATGATCTCACCAGTGCCACTGGTATCTCTCGGACTGGTGAGCAGGTCCGCCACCACTATGCCGACTTGAAGCGGAGGAAGAGGGGGCTCTTGGAACAGTGGTTCCAAGAAGCAAGACAGAGGGGTGATGTCCCAGCAGTGTGCAAGTATTTATAGCAATAACTGTTTAGCAAAGTCTAACCTGTTTGATGGATAGGTATGCAGGTTTCTCTATTTTCATTACAGCTCCAGCTGAGTGGGTTGCAAACCAGGAAGCCCATGCCAGTAGGTTGCAAAGGCTGCATTGTGAGGCTGGTGAGTAACAATTTAGCATGTACTATACATACCAACTAAATATAAAGGAGTAGAATGTCACCTGGCATTATTAAAACTGGGTATAGTTTAAACTGAATAAAGCAGACAATATTACAGTAATAGTCTCATATAGGTCATATATTAATAAAATGTAATTGCCTGTGAATAGAAATCTAAACCCTGGACTAGTTGTGTTTACTCTGGTATGGTATGATTTGAAATGTGTACAGGTTATGCATAACAACTATAGCTCTGAATGCATTAAACAATCAAGTCTTATCTGACAAAGTTAGTGGCTTTATAACACACAAGAATAACTGATATTACAAATGTCATGCATCAAGATCTGATATCTGAATAGTAATGTTGTGTTAACCACTGTTTTCCACACTGTGCTACATGAACAAGTATGTAATGTTGTAAATACAAAGTCAGATTGTACAACAAAGAGAGAATGAGAAAGAAATAATTCAAGGAAAAGGCAGCACTGTCTCAATAGCTCCCTGTCATGAAACACACACTTGTCATATTTTTAGCAGAAACAGCCACAGTTTGACTCCCAGGAGTGGTAGTAAGCTGTATGCATAATTTCAACTAGGATTTTGTGAAAATGTGTAGAAACAGTTAGGTAGTATTGACAAACATTCCCCCCACAGGTCTCCTAGGTAAGATAAGGTATAAAGTAGCTTTAAGAAAGCTGTAGTTATACTGTGTCCAACACCCATGGTCCAAGGCTGCAAATGACAGCAAGATAAATACATACATCAAGTGGTCTCCCCAAGAAATATTTAAGTGTCATGCTGTCACAGCCACAGATCCCTGCTAACAACAACCAGGGTGACTGATAGAAATCAAGGCATAGTGTGTCAGTAGCACACACACAGTAGGAGTGCACATATGTAACCCTGACTATGGGAATATGGGTAGAAACAGTCATGTAGTAATAACAAACATTCCCTCCACAGGTCTACCAGGTAAGAGAAAGTTCAAAGTAACTATAAGAAGGCTGTAATTATACTGTGTTCAAACATACCGCTGCCCAACCCAAGGCTATAGTTGTTGTAATAATACCTGTAGAGAAATGAGGAGAGCAATGATAATTAAAGCTGTGACCACCGCAAGAATCTACATTTGTTTAACTGACATCTCTTTCTCTCACCACCTTATCTTCAACTAAATTCAGTAAGGTTATTGGAAGAACTAAATGTTGTCCCAATAGTGCAAGCTCACAGACAATTTGTGAATCCAGCAGTGTGGAGTCCAAGGCCTTCATTTTCCAAAACGTGAAAATATTCTTTTTGTCAATAAAATACGGTAACCGTGTTAAAAGCGTTACTCAGTCAAAGTAAAAAAATCCACAAATAAACAAGTATAAAAATAGGAATATAAAACTGAGATTGGAATTCTGTGAAAAAAAAATACTCGTTCATTTTACTTAAAACTCTTCTTCAATCATGGTAGATGAGCACAATGGAAACAAGTATACATTAAGCAGAACACAAACATATTAACTCATGCTTACAGTAAACTGATTCATGCTGTGAAACTGTGAAACAATTATTGTGGGGCTTTTAATATGTCATAATCAAGCCAAAGTCACAGTAATTCAATTAGGGCGCTATATATGGGGCTTTTAATCTGCCCTAAAATCGTGTTTTCAACATTTTAAATGCAGTTTACGTAGTGGTATAAAACTCTATGTGTGCCTCGAGTAATGGGATGGGCTAAGCTTATTGTATATGCACCAGAAATTTAACAAAATGCGTATTGATTTTTAAAAATCGGTGTCTGGGAATGAACTGATGAATGGGTGAAAAAACATCTTGGCACGGGAATCGATGGTGGCGATTCATTGGTTCATGCAGAGAGTGAGGGTGGAGAAGTGACTGGGTCACAGTGGGGGGCGTGCCATAGTTCGTATCACTAGGGATTGGCCCAGGGTATATCCCTGAGCCTATGAGATTATATGGGAGAAAATGCATTGATTGGTGTAAAGAAATGAAGGAGGAGGTGACGTGAAGGGGCAGCATTAAATGTGATGCAAGGATTGGTGGTGGGTGCAGAAAGGGGAGATGATGGGGGGATGATGTGAAGGGGGTGGAGTGAAAATCACGGGAATCAAATCTACTGGTCAAACTACGGTGATGTGGATGGGGCGGAGTGACAACCACGGGACTCAACATTATTGGCTTGTGAGGGTTGGGCGTAAGTGGAGGGATGGGTGAAAAAGCTGAGAGGTGAGGCTAATTGCACAGGAGTGTAAGGGAGAGGTAGGGAAGGCTGAACAGGGGGGGGTGTAGCTTTACACTAAATGGGCATAAGTAAAACCAAAAAATGCGTGTGAGTATAATTGGTTGGGATGAGTTCAGAATTGCCCAGTGGTCAGTTGATGCAATGCGTTGGGGGTGGAAACCACTGAAAGCAATTGTGGTTCCAAATCATTGCGTGTAGGCTGTGAATTTGATCTGGTGCTTCGGACCAACATGTATAGAAAAACGGTATACAATTGCAGTGAGCCCCATAAAGAAAATACCCTTAAAACAACCATTTCGAAGTAACATTTAATCAATTGTAAACTAAAGTCAAAATACACTATTAAAACATATCAAATCAAATTGAAAACTAGCAAAACACTGGGCCGATATTTTCAAGCATAAAACTGGGGGAGATAAATTCAAGTAGGTAGAAAAAGAATAACAATGTTCACGCAAGCCAAAAAGTATTAATACAATTACCTTTCGGTAGGAAGTTATCTTGATTTCAGTTAATAGCCACTTACGCATTTAAACTTAGAATGTTGAATTAATCAGATAAATAGAAATATGAGTTGTTTCCAGGTGGAATCTCATGGGGGCATCTGCATGCTATTTTCGTATTACTGGAAAGATTCATGGTGGAGACCATATGATAGATGGTTGTATAATACATATACGGTGTGTAAAGTTGGAAAAGACTATCTATATGAGTCCTACCTGAGTTTATTAATTTTCAGATTTTTCAAGACTGCATAAAAGTGAAAGACTTACCATGGTTTATTAATGTTCAAATCCATTTGCCTGCACTTTCGCCTAATGGGCTTTGTCAGATCTACCACTACGTTAGTTATTTATATATATATATATATATATATATATATATATATATATATATATATAGTAAAAATGTATGCAAACAAAAAATATGGACAAACAAGGCATTAATTAGTAAAATACATCAAAAGGCCAGCTAATAAAAATCAACCACCCTCCTAGTTCATCGTATGCCACCTCTTGTAGTCCAGAGTTATTTTCAATTAGTAAAAAACATATTTCTATGTGGTGATGGGAATCGTAGTTAACCCTGCTAATCAGAAAAAAACTGTATTGCACTCTGTAGCTCATCAAAGTAAAACCTCCTAAGTGAACTAATGCGATGTGTTCTGTGAACAAACCTGTCTCTAGCTAAGTTATGGGTCATATCTAAAACAGAAACAAAAATCAAGCAAACATTCATGTTACAAGAATAAAGCTGGTAGTGAGCCAATGAGTCAACAAGGCATTAATTAGTCAGCTAATAAAAATCAGCTGCCCTCGTAGTTCATCGCACACCAATTCTTGTAGTCCAGAGTTATTTTCAGTTAGTAAAAACCATCTTTCTATGTGGTGATGGCAATCATAGTTAACCCTGTTAATCAGAAAACAATGTAAATTATGGGTTGTATTTAAAACAGAATAAAAATCAAGCAAACATTCATGTTACAAGAATAAAGCTGTTGGTAAACCAGTGAGTCAGCAGAAAGTATGATTATTAAAGTACTGGGTCAACCACTTCTGAACCATCCTGGTGGTGTTGTTCCTTTTATGTTGGTTGCTGTCTTAAGTGATACTTCTACAGATGGAATCATTGTTAAACTCAAACAGAAATAGCGAATTACATTAAAAAATGCAATGTGTTGAATTGTATTGCAAAAACTTAAGTGATAAAGGTAATTGTAAGAATTTTTAAGAATTTTTATTAACATTTGGAGTAGAAGTACCACTTAGGAATGTTTCAGAACCACAATTGCTTTCAGTGGTTTCCACCCTCAATGCATTGCATCATCTAACCACTGGGCAATTCCGAACTCACCTCAACCAATCACATTCACACGCACTTTTTGTTTTACTTACGCCCATTTAGTCTAAAGCTACGTGTCCTTGTTTGGACTTCCCTACCTATCCCTTACACTCCCATGCAATTAGCCCCACCTCTCAGCTTTTTCACCCATCCCTCCACTCACGCCCATCCCCTCACGAGCCAA
Source organism: Protopterus annectens (assembly GCF_019279795.1). Classification (NCBI taxonomy): domain Eukaryota; kingdom Metazoa; phylum Chordata; order Ceratodontiformes; family Protopteridae; genus Protopterus; species Protopterus annectens. The sequence goes on along the minus strand of NC_056729.1, from coordinate 1,329,478,919 downwards.
TAATGTCGAGTCCCACGGATGTCACTCTGCCCCATCCACGTCACCGTAGTTTGACCAGTAGATTCAATTCCCATGATTTTCACTCTGCCCCCTTCAGGCCATCCCTCCATTGCCTCCTCTTCCTGCACCCACCACCAATCCTTGCATCGCATTTAATGCCACCCCCTCCATGTCACCTCCACTCTCCATCACCTCCCCCTCCATTTCTTTACACCAATCAGCGCATTTTCTCCCACGTAATCTCATAGGCTCAGGGATACACCCTGGGCCAATCCCCAGTGATACGAACTATGACATGCCTCCCACTGTGACCCAGTCACTTCTCTACCCTCACTCTCTGCATGAACCAATGAAATGCCTCAACTGATTTCCACACCCTGATGTTTTTCACTCATTCATCAGTTCATTCCAAGCCACAGATTTTTAAAAATCAATATGCATTTTGTTAAATTTCTGGTGCATATACAATAACCTTAGCCCATCCCATTACTCGAGGCACACAGAGTGTTTTATACCACTACATAAACTACATTTTAATGTTGAAAACACGATTTTAGGGCAGATTAAAAGCCCCACATGTAGCGCTCTAATTGAATTACTGTGATTTTAACGTGATTAAGACATATTGAAAGCTCTACAATAATTGTTTCACAGTTTCACAGCAGGAATCAGTTTACTGTAAGCACGAGTTAAGATTTTTATGTTCTACTTAATGCATACTTGTTTCCATTGTGCTCAATTACCATGATTAAAGAAGAGTTTTAAGTAAAATGAACAAGTAGTTTTTTTCACAGAATTCCAGTCTCAGTTTTATATTCTTATTTTTATACTTGTTTATCTGTGGATTTTTTACTTTGACTGAGTAACGCTTTTAACATGGTCACTGTATTTTATCAACAAAAAGAATATTTTCATGTTTTGGAAAACGAAGACCTTGGACTCCACACTGCTGGATTCACAAATTGTCTGGGAGCTTGCACTACTGGGACAATGTTTAGTTCTTCCAATAACCTTATTGAAAATAGTTATAGTTATTTAGTAACCCAGGTACTAGCAAGCACCAAACAAGTAGGGTCCGAGAAGTCCATTCTCACTAGATATGGTTATCTCAGTGCCTTCTCTCATTGTTTTTCCACCTTATCTTCACCAATAATGTAAACACATAAATGAATGGGTATGTTTTCCACCAAACCTACTGTTGGGACATGTGTCCTGTTGTTCTAAAAATGTTAAAATTTATTCCAGTTAATGTTCCCTGTTCAAATACCATCATTGGTGGCCTGTTGCTATCAATGTAACCTGCATGGTGGTGTATTACCCACTGTGGTTCCATATAAGCATGTGTTCTATTTGATAGGCAAATGTTCCAAATGTGTTATATTGAGTTAATGGGAATACTCATGCATGCTGTTATAACTAATCCTGGAATGTGTTAACCATTACTAACCAACATATGTTCTAAAACTGCAACACCATAGCACATTAGGGATGGCCGATCCCAGTGGATCCGCCTCTCCCGCCTCATCTGACAATAGCACAGGGCTCCAGCACTTCTGGGACCCACCCTGGAACCTCCTCATCTGCTGGTCCTACACCAACTTCAGGTGGAACCACTTCAGGGGATGGAGCTTTCCCCCCCAGGCCCGGGTGCGGACAGAATCCTGCCACCCAAAGCCAGGTCTGGGGTCTGGTGTGTAGCGAGCTCCGCAAGGAATTTAAAGGTCGGCTACTCCAGCTTGAGGGGCGCATGGTGCATGGAGAGGTTCAGCCTGCACCTCCTGCTCAGCTACCAGCACAGCCACCTTTAGGGCCATGAAGGTGCAGTGGTGACTGCACATGAGTGAGGACCTCAGTCCCACTGTATCCATTTGGGGGTTTGTGGGCTTCCGATTACCAAACTGCCCTCCCTTGTCTAAGGTGTTTAGCCTGCACATGTGTCATATACCGCCCCTGTATGCTGTCTAGTCTGTCTTCCTACCCAACCTACATCCCCAGATATACCTACTATCCTTCCACAACATCCACTCTCACCTTAAAAAAAAAGGGCAATCTGTTTCCCAAAAAATTGTCACCCCGTACATAGCTGTCCATTTCACACACGTGTCCACTGGACACATGTAATGTGGTCTAATTGGCTTAACAGCACATTATTGTTGTCCTCACCCCTCTATCAGGGGTTTGAGTGTCCAAATATATCTCCAAATTCAGTATATATGCACAGCTGGTGCTGTAGAATAAATGGGCAGCTATGGACCTTCCCTACACTCATCCTTCACATCCCTAGCTACTTTCCCTATTGTCTTTCTCTCTGCGTGCCCTCTTTTTCACCACTTTCCTATCACCCCTTTTTTCTTTTCTTTTAAAGAAATTAGCACATGGGGTAAGTGGGAGTAAGCTGTTTTAAGCAGTAGTAAGCAGGATTAAGCCTGTTTGCATGGGGTTAAGCAATGCCTACACAGATGAAGCACTTTTAAGGCTAACTGTCTGTAAGCATATTTAACCAGACATTAGCATTGCTTACCACTGTGCAAACACGCTTACAGCTGCTTAAAAGTGCCTTAATTACTCTGTATCCAACAGCACAGCAACAAAATAATGAACCGTTGCAAGTCTTGAACCCAGGATTCTGCATAACACAACCACAGCAATTTACCACTAAGCCATCAGAGCAATTGACGTCTGTTGTTTTTTCAAAGATATCATGCAGCACAGTCATTCAACAGTAGGGAAAATATATATATATATATATATATATATATATATATATATATATATATATATATATATATATATAATGTATATATGGGTAAGACAGTGGTTCAGGTTGTTGCCTGCTATAGGTCCCCATACATGTCCCAAGACTCACACTCCATGTCCATAAACACCATGGAGAATATTAGTATCCAACCTAACACTATCATACTGGTTTACTTCAACTAACCCACCATTAACTGGGAAAGCTACTCATGTACTGATGCACATGCCCATCATATTGACCTGGTCCTTCATAACATGGGGGACTATTGCTCCACACCAATAGTCAACTCCTCTTTTGTTATATCAGAACCCAAATTAATCACCTTTGGAAAACCACAGCCCTCCTACCCCCCTGCACAGGTAACCACCATGAAAAGTGTTTCCAAAGCTAACTATGGCCTCATAAAATCAGAGGTGGCTAACCTCATGGCAGCCATGCAAATGGAGACTAGTTGCATGACAGCTGAATCAAACAACAATGCATTGTGAACACGTACACAAATGCATGGATATCACCTTACCTAATACAACCAGGACCCTCACCTCTAAAAAAAGGAAACTTATCTGGTGGCCCCCTGCCATAAAGAAACTGTACAACAGAAGGAGAGAACCGATATCGAATAAGGTGATGTCCCAAGACAGGAAATAAACCCTTATCAGCCTCAATGAAATGTTGAGATCCCTCATCAAACACTACAAAGTTAGCTGTGAGAACAGAGTTGAAGCACATAGTAAAGACAATCACAAGGCCTCATACAGTTATATAAAGAATCTCCATGGCAATACCAACATTTTTTCTAAGCTACTAGGCAATGGTACCTCCCAGACTGAGCCAACAAATAATGCAAATATACTGGCTGTCATCTTGAGTGCAAACATTACCCCTCACTCCCTCCCCAAAGCACCAATCACAATATCAGTACACTGCCAGGCACTTAGTATTACTGCAGCACAGGTTGAAATACCAGTGTCCAAGGCCACGAATACAGCTTCTATGGGACCTGAACATATCCATAGCTTTGTTCTACATGAACTACAGAGTGACCTGTCACCTTACCTGTGTGCCCTGTTCAAGCACAGCCTCACCTCAGGCTTTGTCTCTACTGAATTGTGCACTGCTACAGTCACCCCATCCACAAATGAGGTCTGACTACAGACCCTAGGAAATACTGCTCCAACTGCCTGACAAGTCTGGTATGCGAAGCTATGGAATGCATCATCATGCACCTAATAAACAGGGATATGGGAATCTGCGAACTCAGGATCCCCCACAGTTTACTTTTGTGATGGGTAGGTCATACCTGCTCATTCAAACTGGTCAACTTCTTGGTGGCAGTCAACTCAGCTGTGGATGAAGGCAAGGTGACACATACAGCCTACATTGATCTGGCCAAAGACTTTGATAACATTCCCCACTCACTAAGCTCAGCATCAACCCCTGTATCACTAGGTGGGAACAGAGGCACAAACACATTGAGACAGCTGCAGATGTCACTGGGTTTGTTGTAACATCCTTTATGAGGAATATGATGTCAGTAATACCAATAGATGTGAGTACTTACTGACTGTATTCCCCAGAGTCCACAACTGTTTTAACAAGGACACCAACTGTCTAGTTAGCACACAAAACATAACAGGCAGACATGTGGCCAGTTTGCGGACAGCGTGCCAGTGGAGAAGTATGTCAAAGACATATCACTGTGAGTCGTGACGTCACACACTAAATAGATGTCCACACAAACTCTGTCAATCTATCAATTCACCATGTGTATAACAGCATTGATGACATAGAATCTGTTCACAAATCTGGGGATATGTCCCCCATGTTGGTTGGCTGTCTCCACATGTCCTGCCCCCTGACGTATTGCCACCCACTGTATGTAAATCTGTAGGCCACCACCTCTGTAATGTCCCTCACACAGGCAAGGAAATGGCACAAGGCCCACATTAAGGAATGTCCCATATGTCAGAACTAGCAGCAGTGTCCAGCCCCACAGCAAAATACAATGTGGGCACCTACATAGTGATATGGCCATCGCAATACCTGACATCTGCACATCTGTACAGAGGACAGACAGAAAGTAGATAGCTAACAGGTTATGCATTAGGATGAATGTTTTGAAAGATACACATCTGAAACTGAAAGGTATGCCATTACACATGATAGCTGTCCTCAATAACATGTCCAAAAAAACATAGTAGTCTACAGTTAATATCAACATATCAGATTAATATCCAGTAGGAGATACATATAAACATACAGCTCAAACACCAAAAACAAGATACTCAGTACTCAGAGTCCAGCTTTGCATGCAGGGGTGTATGGTTTCAGTACTGTAATCGGCAATCTACTCTTACTTGAAAAAGCACTGTTAAAAGTATTAACGTAATGACAAAATATGTGTTAAACTATTTCTGTCAACCAGTGCACAGTAGCTGTTGTAACATGCAAGTGTAACTGCATATAACATGGGATACTACCCATGTATGAAACATATCCAAAGAGAAAAGATTGTGATACTACCCATGTATACTCAGGTATCCCATACAGTATACTCACACCCCTTGCTACTGTAATGACAGCACATAGAAGTATGTTATGTACAAGGAATTAAATGCACTTATTAAAGATGTTATAACCCTGCTATTTTATCAGACTGGAATGTGATAACTGGTTCCCAGGGCTGAACTATGCTTAGCAGGTATGAGCATTGCTCAACTGTAAATGCTAAGCAGATTTGCACACTGGTAAGCGAAGCCTACACGATGTAAGCACCTATTCATTTAACCGCACGTTAGCACCGCTTACCATCACGCAAACCTGTGCAAACACATTCAAATCTGCTCAAAACTGCTTTACCACTCTGTATCCAACAGTCTTTGTTCTGCCTAGCATCAAAATAAACAGCCCTTGTAGGTCTTGAATCAAGGACCCTCCACACCATAGCCTATGCAATTTACCAGTAAGCCACCTCAGCTGTATTGCTTCTGCATGTTTTCTTAAACATACCCTTCTTTACAGAAAGTTTACAATAGTGAAGAGACAAGTGTGCAATTAAGAAGGATTGGTATCTATAAATATATATATCTGCTTAGAAACATACATAGAGAGTAAGATATGTAGGGAGATCCATATACATGTACAACAATATATAGATATATTACCAATAAATATTGAGGTGTTCATATATAAATACATATATATATATATATATATATATATATATATATATATATATATATACACATACAAACATACATACATATATATATATATATATATATATATATATATATATATATATATATTTACTATCCTAATTACAAAAATAAAAAAGTGTACTTATTAGTGAAGTGTTTCACCGAAAGTACACAATTCCGAACATTCCCAATGTAGGAAAACAGCTGTTAATGTCAAAAATGTCGTTCACGACATTTTCAACACTTAACAGCAATCCCACCCTTCCTTTAATTCCCTAACTATCCAGCCTAAATCACGTTTATGTAGGGGGCAAGCCCCTCTGCACCCCCCCTGTGGGGGGCTGCGCCTCACACACCCCCTAACTTAATATTCCAACTCCAAAATCGCACTACAGTGAGGAAAGGGATGTATTTCCCTAACCGCACCATACCGCAATCCCTTTACATGAGCAAATGTTATAATTACGAATGCACAGTCCATTCGCAATTATACCTTTCACTCATGTAATCTGCCGAAATATGAAGTATTCGAACATCTGTTGTTCGAATACTTCATAGCCGAGCAATTGCATGGTGAAATTGTAATGGTAAACCATATATATATATATATATATATATATATATATATATATATATATATATATATATATACATATATATATATATATATATATATATATATATATATATTTATGCATACGTGTCTCAAAATGCCCAAACAAACATATGCTGCTTATAGACCACCCAAAACTGGTGCAGCATGCACAGTTGAATACAAAAGCAGCCATGACACTCACATCTGCCCCCCCCCACAGTCCAAATAAATAAGTGAATAGTACACTGCTACAAAATCTTGATAGGCCATACACAATGGCCAAACATACAACCTCTTAGCAAAACAAATAAAATGTCTGAACATAGCAAAGAAAAATACAACCAGCCAGCAATTCACACATGTTTATTATACTCTGATGTCTTGGCCAAAGCCTTCAAGGAGTAAACATTACCAGAAATACATGCCTTAATCACAAGACGCAATTAATGCCTAATTACGTAATTGAATACTCAGCCTCCAATTACACTTGTTATTTAACCCCCTACTGGATAAGTTATCACAGTTAATATTAACACATTGAGTCTGTACATAACAATTGTCATTTTATGAATATTTCATCACAGTGAGGAACAGACGTTTTCAGAAACAGTACCTTGAGACCCACGACTGTCGCCATGGTGAGATTTAATATAATGTACAGCTATAGAACTGACATATTTCTTATTAGTAATATGTCTGACATGTTCTAACAGCCTAGTTTTAAAACATGTGTTACTGTCCCCAACATAAAATATGTTACAAGGTCATCTAAGAGCATTCTCTATACACCATCCTCTTGAATGTACAATCTAATACATGTTTCCCAGCCATTCCCCTCAGCAGGAATTACAGCACTAAATAATGATAGACCAGTATACCTATCCACCTACTACAGTATGACATCTGGACAAAGCCTCAAAACGAAGTAAATTAACCAAAAACCAAGGAACCAAAAAGTAAGAAGCTTCTGGCCAAAAACCACCTCTTGTTGAATAAAACAATCTTGAAGTTTAATCCGTTCCAACTGCAACTGCTATTACAGATAAAACCACACGAATATAACGTAGAAACACAAGTACCATCTGGACAAAGCCTGACATAATTGGTGGACAGAAGCCCAAATACACAGCCATAGATGAAATATTGCTGTTATACACCGAGAAAGTTGCTAGTGTTACAGGGTTTGTTGTAACATATATTTTCTGAGGGATATAAAGTCAGAAAAACAAATGGATGTTACCATCTACATAATGCAATCACCAGAATATGCTACTGATTTGTCAAGGACAACACCTGTCTTGGGAACAGCCCATACATAACAGGCTAACCTGTGGCCATTATGTGGATTGCCCTACAGTTGAGAGCTATGCAGAGACAGAACTTTGTCAGATGGAAACCCATGCAGAAGTAGCATGTGCAGACAAACCCTGTTAAACTAGCAGTATTCCAAACATATAACAGCAATACTCACATTCTGCCCCTACGTCTTGAACCGTTCCCACCATTTAGTTGGCTTGCCACTACAAGTCTTGTTGTAAGTGGTAGTAGCTCACACAACTCCAGGATGTCTTCTTCACAAGTAAGGGAAAGGGCCAATGCCTACATGGAGTATTCATTTGTAGGACTGTGTTGCCATGACATTGGCTATTGGAAGAACTACGCAGCTGCTCTGCATGCAATTAGCAAGTGGGGAATCCCAATAAGTGCACAGGCCATCACCTGGTCATGAGCATCACCTACAAAAGCCATGCTGCCACCTATTCAAACCAGCTCTATCCCTGTAGTGCACAGAGAGGGGGGGGGGATAAATGAAATATAAAGCGGAAAAGAGAAAAATGAAAAAAGGTAAGTGGAACATGTTAGCAAGTAATTAAATGTAGTACTTGGTCTGTAATAATGGGAAATATGATTTGGATGAATATATGTTCAACAAGACATGCTGTATTAATATCCTGCTAAACAGCTGCTATTGCCATAGCATCTGGCCCTCTCTGCAGTTGGAGATATCACAGACATACTTCTCAACTGTACAGATCTTCAAAGAATGTCCACATTTTACCATCATGTATTTTTGCCTTTTCCTCCTGAGATATGCACTTTTCTGGCAGATAGCTGAAGATTGAAGCCATCAGGTAATGGCAAACACTTGAGTTTAAGACTCCACATCCTTAAGAATATTCATCATAATGCTAAATGTAGCATTCTATGACCTTCTTATGTTTGTAACAGGAATATTTAAAGTCTGTCCCTATTTATCCCCCCATCATTTTAGGCATTGTCCAGATGTGATGCTCTGATTGGTTGTGAGGTAGTATCACAGATCAGGAGCCTGACACACCCTGGGAAAGGACAGCTCATGTATGACAACTGCAGGGGTGTCTGTCAAACAGTTGTGACTGTGCCACTGCTAGGCCAGTTAATGGGATTTTTCCATATCCATGTTACCCGTGATTATGAGTATGACACATGTTTGCCTTGTAAAGCTAAGACACCTATAGAGGGCATGTGCATAGTAAAGTACTGTTGCAGACGTGAGTTAACTGCATGTGATATAGTGAATTAATAACATTCAACTGTACAGTGTTCTGCTGGATAATAAGCACATTTGTGACTGATATCTGTAGTCACATGCACATATACATGTGTTATGTCAGCCAAACCATTGGCAGGTCTGTGAGCAATGACATTGTAACATAATAGCCTACTTATGACTGTTGAACATCTTCCAGGTTAACACAGTGATGTCAAACCCTACTGTGCAATCAACGTAATAATGTATGGTGCAGCTATATTAATACAGTATCAATACTGATGTCCCCTTTGACACCCATTTATGTGTGCCATTGTCCAGACATACTGCTGTAACAGGTTGAGAAGTATGATTGAGTGGCAAGACTGTAACTACAGTGTGCCATACTAACATACAACAGAAATGTATACCAGGTATCCCCTGAACACATGTATGTATGCTTATGTTCAGCTGGAAGGCACAAAACTAAATCACATGGGTTTCAAGCATTCAGATATATAGGTTGTGCATGTTGCACATTTGTGTAATATCAGTGTCAGTGCATACAACAGACAGAAATGTGTACAGCTACTGGTTGTTGTAGTGCCCTGACACTGATATGGGTACTAGAGTAGTCATGATATTCAGCTATTAATCAGAGAAGTGTCCACCTGTGTTATGACCCTCTTTCCATGCCTACCACTACCAGCTATATCCACACCTATATACGGTGGATATCACAAGTGTACACACCCCTGTTAGAATGCCAGGTATGTGTGCTGTATGACAATCAGACCGCAGAGGATCATTTCGTAATGTTACTCATCTTTATGTGGCCCCTAACCTGTATAATTCCATTGAAATACAATCAAAGGTGTTTCTAGGAAGGTGACCAGCTATTGCCAAGTGAAGATTTGCCATGATGCTAGAGTCAAGACCAAGATGGATGAATGCTGTAATCATCTCAAGAGGTGCATACACAACATATCAGTTTAAGGGTGTGCACACTCATTAAACTGGCTTATTGTACTGAATATTATTTCCATATGCTTTCACAGACCCGATTGTTATGTTTTCAGTTGAATTGTAGAGGTCACACTACAGGTGGGAATTGTTATGAAATGAGTTATTTTGGCATCATGTTCCAATTGCACAAATACCAGGCAGTGTATCGGGGTGTGTACACTATCAGGTGTGTGTACACTCTATAAATCCAAACACAGAATCCACACACTTTACCAGTTGCCTTTTATTTAAACGATCTGGTACCTCGGCCTTTCGCCTTCAATGGATCACAATAAATGTATATTTTTTTCATGTATATATATACACAAGTTTAATAGCAATTAACACAAGCACCTAACATCAATTAATCAATCAATCACTGATATAATCACAAATTTAAAGTGATATTTACAATGAATTAGAAAGAAGAAGAACAATACATCGAATAAACCACATATGAAATAACAAATAACATACATAATACATTAGTCAAAATAATTATAACATAATTAAATACCCAATTCCAAATTAAGTCCATGGGGCTTCAGAGTTTTAAATTTTAAAATCATTTTGGTCTCCAATTCAAGTAATTTATAGGAATAATCCCCCCTCCTCCTATGAAAAAAGGTTTACTCAGTACACAAAATCTCAAACTATTTGGGCAACCACCATGTTTATCAAGAAAATGCTGGTCCACAGGGCTAATTTCACTATGGTTTCTAATATCTTTTAAATGCTCTAGAATACAAATAAATTCTAACCATCCTTTTGGTTTGCCCTATGTACCAAATGCCTACACATGAACAACCTAGAATAATCACTACTCCTATTGATCTACAGTTAAAGTAAAATCTAGGAGCAAAGGGTATACCATTAATCCTATTCACATTAATCACCCTCTCACAAAGACTACAGTGACCACAAGGATGTGTACCTGGAGAAAAATTATACTTTTCATCCCCCTTCAGGAAGTTATAATTCAATAACTCTTTTAGATTTTTCCCCCTCTTATAAGAAAAAGTGATATGTTTAGGAAAAAGGTGACCTATGTTCTCATCCTCACTAATAATATACCAGTATTTTCCCACTAATTTCACTAGTTCATCTGATAGAGGGGAAAATTTTGTAACATAAAATAACCTCTCCTCATCATCACACTCTTTATTATTAAATACTCTAAGTGTAAATCTATCCAAAATACACCTAGAATTTAAATACTCACATGAATCATCATCAAAATTCCCAGGTAACCTGTTTTTACATTTTAGCAGATGATCTTTATCATAACCCCTCTTAGTAAGCCTCAACTCAACATTATTTAATTCATTACCCCTCTCCACTTCATCACTAGTGTGGTCAAAAATTCTTTTAAATTCACCTGAGGGTAATGAGTGCAATAAATGCCCAGGATGCATGCTGCTAGCATGTAGGAACATATTTACTGAAGTACTTTTCCTAAACGGCCTAAAACCAATATGTTCCTCATCATTATATAATGTCACATCCAAAAAATTAATCCTTTCCCTGTTAAGTTCATAAGAGAAGGTTAATCCATGTTCATTCTTGTTTAAAATTTTGAAAAAATCCAAAAAATCACAAATATCACCCCTAAAAATCAGAAAAAGATCATCAATAAAACGCTTGTATAATACAACGTTCTTTTTATAAAACAGGGTGGGATAAATAAATTGCCTTTCAAAAAATCCCATATAAATAATGGCATACGAGGGTGCAAAAGCAGCCCCCATAGCCGTTCCCTTCAGTTGCAGAAAAAAATCATTATTAAAGCAAAAATAGTTATGAGTAAGACAAAATTCAAGTAAGTTAACCAAAAAAGTAGTTCTAGGTCCATCACCCAGCATCTCCATCACTGCTTCCAATCCCCACCTTCTACTAATATTTGTATACAGTGATTTCACATCAATGGTCACCCAATAATAGTCCTGACACCATTTCACCTGAGAGAGTTTATCCAACAAATCTTGAGTGTTAGAAATGTGTGCTGTCACTTTATTCAAATATTTTTAAGATGAAAATCCAGGAAGATATTCACATTGCTTAACAAAGAACCTATCCCTGACACTATTGGCCTACCTGGAGGTTTTTCCAAACATTTATGCACTTTAGGCAAGGCATAAAAAATAGGTGTCAAAGGTTTCTTAATAAACAATTTACATACATCCTTATGATTAAAGAAACCAAGATGTTCCCCTCGCTCTAATAGAGTCAGGAGTTCATTGTTAAATTCCATAACTGGATCCTTTTTCAAACGCTTATATTCAACCACATTATTTAATAAATCTTCTACCATTTCACAATAATTTGATTTCTATAAAATGACCCAATTTCCACCCTTATCAGCACACTTAAAAATAAATTCCTTTTTAACTTTCATCATGCTCTTAAGAGCCATCCATTCATTTTTATTTAAATTATACTGCTTTTTGTTCTTATAGAATCTATCCAACATTAATGACAATTCTTTAAACAGAACTTTAAAAAAAGCAGCAATAGCAGGTACTTTAATATTAGGTACAAATTTGCTATCAGAAACCAAATAGGGTAGTGACAATTTTCCATAACCTGTGTGATAGCAATCCACACTCTCTGTTTTTTCATCTTCACAAACAGAACCAACATCTTCATAATCATAAATAGATACATTTAATAATTCATCACACTCAAGATTATTTTCATTTGGTAGAATATTATTAACAGGGTTAATAGCACTGTTCTGAAAATACACTTTCAAATACAATTTTCTAATAAACATTTTTAATTCAATATATAAATCACCAAAGGAGGGAAAATACGTGGGCACAAATGTACTGCCTTTAAGCAACACAGATTTCATGTCATCATTGAGAACCAAACTAAATAAATTCATAATACATAATGTCCGTTCATTCTGTAAACTCACATGTTCATTCCTTGAAGCGATTTCTGCCCTTTCTGCCATTCCTTCCCCGACCTGATTTATTGGTTTGAAAGGAATTATTTGTCCTCGAGGAACTTGCTGTACCATTTACACCCCCAGTCTCCAAACTAGCATCATTAATAGAGTCAGCAAAAGTTACATTTTTAGTACCACAAATATTTCCTTCTTGTTCCCCTGAGGATGCTGAAACACTTCGTCGCTTCTGTGAGCCTCTCCTGCCCTTTGACCTACTACGCGTAGGCTCACATTGCCATGAGAAAAGAATACCGGTCTCATAGTCTTTCATGTCCCGTAAAAGTTTATTTCTTTTACGCTGCATGATTTCAATTTCTAGTGTACACTTTATATCCACTGTAGCTATATGGACACAGCAGTACCTGACCTGTATATCCAGCCTCCACCAAGGTAAAGTAATACCCTTTGGTGGACAGCAGCAATACACAAACCACATAATAGGTTGCTACATTGGCTGTACATGGATACATAGGTACAAGCAATAACTTTGAAGCAAGTCCACCTATATCTGAGCATGGATGTAAGTTCACAGGTGACTTCCTGTAAGGCTGACTATGACTATGAATCGGACATATCCACACCACCAAGGACAATTGCAACCATGTCTCCATATATGTTGTAAGTGTCAGATGAAACAACAAAATTCACCCTGTACTGGGGGTAAAGAACACATCATAAACAAATGCCATGGATATAGGCAACCTACATCACACAGGTTAGGTGGGAACATCGCCCCCCTGTCCTCCCCAGTTGTACAGGGAGATATGCACATCAACCACACTCCTCCACTCAGCAATGGTGAGCATGTACATATTGCCTACTGACGATAACAACAGCATATCTCCATGGGTCATAACATCCGTGTCTGCCTCCTACATGAACTCAGGCATGTGTTCAGAGCTCCATCACACACCACAATCAAACACAGACCTGCCACCATCCACACTCCATCCACATGCAAGATTCCCACTGTCAACCCTCTACACAGAAATGAATGGAGGATAGAGGATTATGAAATAAAGTGTCCAACATTGGGGGGAATAAGATAGCTCAGGGACAGGCATGTAATGCAAGCTGCTATAGTCATGATAGCTTGGATGGTTTTGGTGTAGTGTGGATTATTTGCAAGTAATATCCACTGTTGATGTGCATTTTGACAACCATATGAGGTCCTGTGACCTTTTTCCTGTTTCTGTCTTCCAGGTAACATGCAGAGTGCTCATTTCCCAGCATTCTCTGTTGGGGAAACAGACATCAGCACCCAATATGTGATTGGACATTATGCCCTGTCATTTGGACAGAGAGCAGAAGATGGGCAGGAGAGGACTGCCACGGTAAATGATGCCGACCTGCACAGCAGAACCTATGAGCATGTGGAACATCAGGCCACCAACCTCAAATGCCAGGCCTGTCAATGGGCTGCTGCTATAGCAAGGGACCAGCTAGCCACAGGTGGGGGCCCAGCCATCCAGCCCCCACTGACACCCACTGAGGAGCTCCTCACCACACTTGGGCCACACACTGAATGCACAAGCCATGACACTGAGGGAAGCATTGTGGAGGTGGGTTTCACACACACGCATTGGGTTTCACACACATGCACTGGATGAGGAGCGTGCAGGTAAGGGCCCAGTGGGGATTAGTAACTAATGTATCAGACATAGATGTATCTGTATTGTATCTACATGCATGTGTCAAGTCTGATTGCAGTTGTGGATGGGGTTTTCTAATGCACAGAGATGCACATCTATGGTGAGGACAGGACATTGTGTATTATTACGGTTATTACTCTAGATGTGCAGACATGTTGCATCCATCCCACATGTGTGTCTGCTGACAATAACTCCCTCTCACAACTACCTAGGACCCTTTGTTCTGCATATGGTACAGCATCCTGAAGCTGGTGGGTATGACATTGTTCTGTTGTTGCCTGGCAATACCCCAGGCATGTGAAGCACATGCAATTTACCATGCACACAGCCATCAGTAATAGCTGTATTGCTTTACATAATAGCTATATTGCTTGTTGTGCATGTTCACTTGTGCTGGGGTTAACTGTATGGCATCACAGTGGTCACCACTGGGGCCTATCTGATGTGAATTCAACATTCCTGTAGCATACCTCACAACCTGTCAGTGCCAAGACGTCTGGACAGAGGCCAGTAAACTGTGCTGGGCGAATGGCCTAAGGTAGGGTCATGTGTGACACATTACTGGTATACAGTGGATATAAACTGTGTACACACACCTCTTAAGATGTAAGGTGTTCCTGTTACCTACTCATTAGGACCACAATATGACAGTCCACACCTCTTCCAGTCTTTAATGTGACCCATAACAGGTACAGTTCACTTGTAAAACCAAGCATCTGGACTCATGTATTGCACCTACAAGGCTGGCCACCTGTGAGGGCGGAAGACATCCTATCAACATGATGTTTCAGTCAGCTATAATACCTCATGCTGCCATATGTGTTAGTACACTTACTGTAGCCTATTTGGCTATAATATCACATACATGGGCATTGTTAAGGCACACAGACCACTTCCAACCATGTATCAGTTTCAAACATATGGGTATTCCAGAAACATCTGTACAGAGGACTGTACAATGGTTTAACCTGCTGCGTGGGAGGCAGATGCTTTTATCACACTATATAAAGTAATGGCAGTGGGAGGTGATCACCAGCCTTGTATGGTATACGCCACACAAGATATGATCCACACACACACACACACACACACACACACACACACACACACACACACACACACACACACACACACACACACACACACACAAAAACAGTTGTCAGCATTAGGATTAGAACGCCTGCCTATATAGCTATTTCTAATATAATACTACACAGTTATGAGATGCGCCACAGATATTATACATGTCCACCTCTTCCAAAGGTACTTCTAAGATGGATGACATCAACAGGTCTACTAAATTGGAGTGAAGGGAAGTGTAAAGGGTAGTACACAGGTCAAAATGGTATTAACCAAACAGTAAATGATTTACCCACACTTGCCAGTATTAGGATTAGAACTTCTGCATATCTAGGTATTTCTACTATAGTGCTACACAGTTGTGAGACATGCCACAGAGCTTACACATTTCCACTTCTTCCAAAGGTACTTCTAAGGTGGATGACATCAATAGGTCTATGAAATTGGAGTGAAGGGAAGTGTAAAGGGTAGTACACAGGTCAAACATGGTTTGAGCGAAACAGCACATACTCACACACTTGCCAGTACTGGGATTAGAACTCCTGCCTCTCTAGGTATTTTTTCTAGAGAGCTATGCAGTTATCAGACACACCACAGAGCTTATAAATGTCCACTTCTTCCAAAGGTACTTCTAAGGTGGATGACATCAACAGGTCTATGAAATTGGAGTGTTGGAAAGTGTAAAGGGTCCAAAAAACTGGACAAAGTTAAGGACAAGTGCAGCTCCACTCTTTATTGGCCCAAATAGAAAAGCACTGATGTTAATGCTCCACAAAGATAAAATGCGTTTTTGTCCGAGCACCTCCCAGACTTCATCAGAAAATACAAGGCAGTAAAAGAACCAGCATTTAAATAAGCACCTGCCCAGAAAATAATTGAATCCCAATTACTGACTTAAAGAAACATTCAGACAAATCAGCATAAAAATAAACATAAATTTAAAAAACGTTTTATATAAAAATAAGTTAGAATTAAAAATAACATGTTAAAACACATGTAATGACACAAACCAGTCATAATTTAGCTGTTCTGAGTTTTAACAGAGGAAGAATGGAAATATGATCATTGAGACCTGGGTATTTGTTTGCCTCCAGAAGATTTGCCAATAGGTTTCCCTATAAGCCAACCTGTTTTCCCAAGAACCTCCCCTAATGTCCCTGGATAAAAATTTCAGGACAAAGAATCTGAAATTAGCCCCTTCACATTGTAGTGTGTGCCTGTACAGAGCATTGTTGGTGTTACACTTTTTAATGTCATTTAAATGTTCGTATATGCAACGTTTTAATTGACTCTCCGTTTTCCCCACATAAAAACCATCACACTGACAACATAAGGTGGTATAAACTAAGCCTAAACTGTTACAGTTAGTGTAAGATTTACCCATCACCTTTTTGTCCCTCGCCTTAATCAAAATACTTTTGTCATGGGTAATGTGAGGGCATTGAGGACAGGCACCACACCTATATTTGCTTGCTTTTCTTTAATTAAAGACAGGCTGGTTTTGATTTTGCTCAAATAGGTTTTTGATGTTCCGTCCCCTTCTATAAATAACCTTGAGGGGCTGATTCTTAAAGACATCCAGATCCGTGAACTCAACAAATTTGTTCCATTCCTTCTCAATGGTGCCTTTAAGAAAATAGGCATCACCGCTGAAATTAGTAACAAAAGCTCTGGTATAATGTAAATCTACAACATCACCCAGTGTTCTTTTACCTACTGATAAAGAGCCACTACCTAAAATAGGGGGTAATTGTCCTGCCTGCCCAACAGCACCTCATTCTTAACCTCCAGGATCAGTTTCTTAGGATAGCCTCTTTTCTCAAACATCCTGGTTATGATGTCACATTCAGTATGAAAATCCTCATCCAATGAGGTCATGTGGCTGGCCCTGACCAACTGGCCCTTGATAATACCCGTTTTTTTGAAAAACAAGATGGGCACTAGAAAATCCTTTATAGGAATTTGAAAAAGTTTTCTTCCTATATATTTTAGATTTAAATCCCCCCCTCAGTCTTAAAAATAGAAACATCCAGGTAGTGCATCAAATCAGAGGTAACCTGGTGAGTAAATTCTAAAAATGTAGTGGTGTGTGCCAAATATTCCATGAATTCATCCAATTTTTGCAAGTTGTCCCCCCAAAACAAACAGATATTGTCAAGAAATCTTTTATCCAATCTCCAACATTTGGAAAATGGACTACTGAGAACAAATTTGCGCTCCCACATAGCCAAAATAATGTTGGCATATGTGGGAGCAGAATTCACACCCATGGCAACACCCTGCTCTTGCTGAAAAAACTCCCCCTCAAAAAATAGGAAGTTGTTCCTGAGAATTAGTTTGGCTAGCTCAATACACACAAAGATGTCATTGTCTGAAACCCCATCTTGTAGCCTAAGGGCCTCTTCTAGCCATGTTAACCCAATATCATGGAATGGAACAAATTTGTTGAGTTCACGGATCTGGATATTTTTAAGAATCAGCCCCTCAAGGTTATTTATACAAGGGGACAGAACATCAAAAACCTACTTGAGCAAAATCAAAACCAGCCTGTCTTTTCTTATAGAAAAGCAGGCACATATAGGTATGGTGCCTGTCCTCAGTGTTCCCACATTACCCATGATGAAAGTATTTTTATTAAGGCGAGGGACAAAAAGGTGATGGGTAAATCTTACACTAACTGCAACAGCTCAGGTTTAGTTTATATCACCTTATGTTGTCAGTGTGATGGTTTTTATGTGGGGAAAACTGAGAGTCAATTAAAACATTGCATATACGAACATTTAAATGACATTAAAAAGTGTAACACCAACAATGCTCTGTACAGGCACACACTACAATGTGAAGGGGCTAATTTCAGATTCTTTGTCCTGGAATTTTTATTCAAGGACATTAGGGGAGGTCCCAGGGAAACCAGGTTGGCTTATAGGGAAACCTATTGGCAAATCATTCTGGAGGCAAATAAATTCCCAGGTCTGAATGACCATATTTCCCTTCTTCCTCTGTTAAAACTAATTGCAGCTAAATTATGACTGGTTTGTGTCATTACATGTGTTTTTAACATGTTATTTTTAATTCTAACTTATTTTTATATAAACATTTTTTTTAAATTTATGTTTATTTTTATGCTGATTTGTCTGAATGTTTCTTTAAGTCAGTAATTGGGATTCAATTATTTTGTGGGCAGGTGCTTATTTAAATGCTAGTTCTTTTACTGCCTTGTATTTTCTGATGAATTCTGGGAGGTGCTCAGACGAAAACGCATTTTATCTTTGTGGAGCGTTAAAGTCAGTGCTTTTCTCTTTGGGCCACTAAAGAGTGGAGCTTTACTTGTCCTTGACTTTGTCCGATTTTTTGGATTCCTTGTGTTATTCTGGACTGATTCCTCATTTTCATTGGTTGAAGTGTAAAGGGTGGTACACAGGTCAAAAATGGTACGAGCCAGACAGTGCATGATAGAACTCCTGCCTATTGAGGTATGTTTATTACAGTGTTATGCAGTTATTGCATGTGCTACAGAGCTTACTGTGCTTTCACATGGCCAAAGCTGCTGATAACTACGATAAAGTATTACAGGTGGCAGACAGTCTGCCTTCTGTTCCACTCATACATCATGCTAGTTCTTTCTGTCTTGCACTTCAGCTAGCATTATGGCTTGGCACTTCACCAGGTTATTGTATCAAGAAGTGTGGCACACCTGTGAGCTATCAGCAGTATTCGTTCATCACAGATGTAGCCCCAGTACTTACTAGTTATATCCACACCTCCTGGCATGTTTAAAGGGTGGCTATCTATGCTTTCACCCATTAACCTGGTGCACTTATCCATTAGGGGGGACTGTTGCAACTGCCTCATGTACACAGACAACCCTCCCCTCTAAACTCCAAACACTCAGACCTGTAAGGTTTACCCATATATCACCAAATGTGGACATATACACTCTCCAGCAAAGACTGGACTAGCAAGGCAAGAGGATAAGATCAACACCTGCACCACACCATGTGGAACATGTAGCTCACCATGACACCCACTTTGACAGCCATGACATATAGTGAAAAGCCACACCTTCCCAGTGGCAATCAATGGACATTTACCCATATAGCACAGACCAGCAAGGCAGACACCCACTCAGACACTGTGACACGGCACATACCATGGGACACATATTTAACCTACACATTGTGCCACCAACCTAAGCTCCTAAGGCTAATCACCTTGCACAATACAGTGGTCATGGGTAACTCAATACTGAGCCACACACATCCCACTCACTAAGTTGAATATGGAGCAGGTAACAGCCAAATATCTATCACATGCCAGCATCTAACACATGACACAGCCAGTCATGTCACTGCACAACAACTATGAGCATCACTCTGTATCTATGTGTATTTGGATGTCTTGGGGCACACCTCCCTGGACTACATAATGGGAGACATGGCTGAACTCTCTGAATATGTGGTCCAGGCAGGTGTGACAGTAGCACTGGGCAGTGTACTGCTGTTACCCAGAATGATGCTGCTGTACTATCAACAGATGATTGACTGCAACATTGGCTTTCGTGTTATGTGTCATTCTCAGGGGATCCAGAACCTCTCTTCTTGGGATGACATGATTGACAGAACCCAATGACTTGCCATGGATGTCCTACATCGGTCACCGCTGGGTTGCCAGCTACTGGCTAAGTGTCTTGCCACCCCTATGGTGCCTTATTAGGCAGTGTTCCTAATGTTATTACCACCATATCAGCTGCACATATATGCAATCTGAGAGTCATGCTGCTCAACAGTGGACATCTAACTGTCAGGATGCAGTCGAGGACACATGTCTGCTGTAATGGAGAGGTGATTCACAGCAGCAGACAGCAGACATGCAGTATCAGGCTATGACAAATTCAACAGCTGTCAGCCCCCAAACATGGACCACACCACACCTCCACAGGTGGTGTTGTCTCCATATTCATTATGGATAGGAACACCGCCAGACTAGTATTCCATCATAATGCATTGGAGATACTTCCGGTACAACTGCCTTGGGGTAATAGTGCAATCCAGTCCATAGCCTGCTATGGGTCCACATCTATGTCCCTAGACTATCAATGAACATTCCTCAACACCTTGCCATTTATGATGGTCCGACACAACACTGACATAGTATGAGCCTTCAACTAACCCTCCATCACCTGGGGAATGTAGCCAAGTGCCAGTACAGTGGCCCAACACTTCTGGGATTCATCATTTCCATTGCCCTAGACCAGCTTATACTGACTCCTGGTAGAGGATGGAACAAACTTGACCTGTGTTGACCACTTAAATATGGGACTGTTGCTCATCCAAAGATGTCAATCCCTGCATGGTGAGATTCACACAGGCTGTAATCAACATGGCACTCAACATGTCAGCCACACCCCCCACAAAGATAACCACCTGGCAAAACCTCTCCAAAGCTGACTTTGCAGCCATGAAAACAAGGGTAGATGTCTTCACTGCACCCATGACAATGGGAAATAGCTGCATGACTGTGGAATCATACACATAGGCACTGTACAAACAGGTACATTATTGCATGGTACTAGCCAGAGCCAACAGAACCCAGACACTGTCCTCCAGACACTGGGAGACAATGTGATAGTCCCCTGCCATTACTAAAGTGTACATCAGAAGGAGGACACTGTTGCAAAGAAAGGTGGTGTCCCATGACTGTTGAACTCCCTTATAAGCCTCAAACACAACTTTGGATCCCTCATGTATTTCCCGACAGGCATCTATGGCAGCAGAGATGCAGCAGATACTGACGACAGTCACAACAGCCTTTGATAGTTACATCAACAACCTCCATAGCATTAAACACAAGTGCTGCAAGTTATTGCACAATGCTAATACCTATCCTGAGACAACAGATATTGGCCACAGTCTTGGCAACACATTCAGTGCCAGCTTTACCCCTCTCTCCCCTCTCAAGTGAAGTGCTGAGTGAATGTGTTCTCACATGCTGTATTCCATTTCCGTACTAGGTGTCTGTGTGTCACCAGGATGTGGCCCTGCAGCAAGGCCATGGGGTATGGCAGTGTGGTAACACATCCACCATGTCATAGGCAGGGTACAGTATGTGCATGGTAATCCCCAGTCTGTAACGCAGTGATTGCATATGCCTCACAGATTATAGGGCTGAGGGTTGTACATAGGTATATGTTGATTTATATCTGTTGTAGAATGGAGAATGATGCATGTTCTGGTTTGAACACACCTCCGATTGCGAATAACCACAGCCACAGGGGATATTCATCAACCAAACACACTGGGATTACTATTCACACACACACACAAACACACACACACACACACACACACACACACACACACACACACACACACACACACACACACACACACACACACACACACACACACACTTGCCAGTACTGAGATCCATAGGTTCATTGTTTCATAGGTGTGTAGTAGGTGAATGGGCCTGAAGGCTCTAGAAGGCTAGCCTAAGGGAATACCCTGGCATTAGGCCACATGAAAATAGTCCCCAGTGTGGCTCAGGAGTATAGTCCCTGTAGTGGTCCCCAGGGGTGGGTATTGTATTCCCTATCCACTCATCCAAATTTCTGTTGTGGGTGGCCAGTGATGTGCACTGCTTCCCATGTATGTGATTTATATTCCATAACATGGACAGTGTCTGGGTTGTACACATGTCCCACATGCATGTTCTTTGAACTATGGAAGTGTGCTTGAGGTCTCTGGGGCATGTTGTGTGGACAGATTGGTATGTTCTGATGTAGCATTCCTGTCCTCATTTGGTGAGACCTAGATATGCAACTGAGGTCGTGATTGCACCTACATTGACAGTATGATACGGGTATTTATTGGAGTTATTGGCATACTCTACAGTTGTTGCAGATATCCAGTTGGGAACATGGCAAAAGAGCCACTGTACACATTGATTGGGCTACTGAGGGGATGGAACAGTGTGCCATGTCCTTTTACTTGCTGGATAACACATCAAAGTACTTTCTGATGTCAGTGGCACTGTTGTGGTCAACAGGCATGTAGTCCACTGCAATCACACTGTGGGTACTATATGTGTGGCAATATGCAGGAGAATTACCGATATAGTGGTTATTGCCTAGTCAAGTGTGCTTGTGTATGATTTGTGCATTGAGAGTGGTCTCTGAGTATTAAAAGGGTTGCCTATATTGTTCACAAATCCATACTGTCATGTAGTCATTGCACATGGCACTAGACATTTATGGCTGTGGATTGTCTACACCAACTTCTATGGTGACATTATGAATTATACTAGGTCCTCAACATAATAATTTAGCAAAATCCACCCCCAATGGACCTTGTTATTACACAACCACACCAACCCCCACACAGGATACTGATAACACACACATGCCCTTGCCAGTACTGAGTTTCAAACCCCTATCTAGCTATGTTTTGTTGTTTTAGTGTTATGCATTTATTGCAAGTGCCACAGAGCTAATAGGATGCATGTTGTCCCAAGGTACTTCTAAGGTGAGGAACATCACCAGCCCTTGTAAATACTGGCATTGGGTGATGTAGTGGGTGAGAGAGTCCACAAAACATTTTACCCTACACACACATTTATATTTGCCAAGAGGGAGGCTCAAACCTCTATCTAACTATCTTTTCGGACCAGTATGTTATGCATTTAACACATGCACCACTGACCTTACATGGCTTAGGGTTGCCAACAGGTACTTCTAAAGGTGAATGATATCTGCAGACCTGCTAAAGTCAGGCACTGAGATGTGTACTGGGTGTAAATGGGGCCAAAATGTTTGAGGGACGGACATATACATGTATAATATGTACACACGCAAGCACTTTCCAGGAATGAGCATTGTTCCATATTTATCGCACGTCCATGGAGCTTACATGTTGGAGAGCTGTGCAAAGGTGAGTGACATTAGCAGCAGTGCTAAAGGATGGATAAGGGAAGTGTTGTAAGTGTGAATGACCACAAAATCAGGTCTCAATAAGGATACACACACTTTCTCACACAAACACTCACCTTTACATAGTTTCCAGGATCATGATTGGAAGGCTTACCTAACTGGTTTACTACACTTTAGTATTATGCAGTTATCGCAAGTGCCACAGACCTTATATGTTGGACAGCTGTAAAAAGGAATATTTGAAGGTGAGTGACATCAGCAGCAGTGCTAAAGGAGGGGTAAGGGAAGTGTTGTATGTATGAATGACTACAAAATCATGTCTCTATAAGGATACACACACTCTCTCACACAAACACTCATGTTTATTCAGTTGCCAGAATTAGGATTGGAACTCCTATCTAACTAGCCTGCTACACTATAGTATTACACAGCTATTGCAAGCACCATGAAGTTTATACACTGGAGAGCTGCCCAAAGGTATCTTTGAAGGTGAGTGACATCAGCAGCAGTGCTGAAGGAAGGGTAAGGGAAATTTAGTGAGTGTGAATGGCCTCAACCACATTCATCCAGAAACACACACACACACACACACTCACACACAACTTTACATTTGACAGGACTGAGATTACTACTGCTACATGGATACCTATTTATACTGTAGTGCTATGCAGTTATCACAAGCACCACTGAGATTATAGGGCTGAGAGCTAATCAAAGGTATTTCTACAGCGAATGACATCAGCACATCCTGTGATATAGGCCAATGGGATGTGTAGTGGGGGGGACAGGCTTCATAATGGGATTCTCTCTGTCGCTGTCTGTCTTTCTCTTCCCCACGTCTCTATGTGTGTATGTTTGAGATATTATAGTATGTTGGCCTTAGATATGTGTGAGTATTCCTATCCAATATGTGTGTGTGATGTATCAATGGTGCACAATTTGGAGTGTGTGCACAGACAACTGCAAATAACCAATATCTATGGTCCACTGTGTTGTGAGACATGGGCTTCATTTCTCTAAGTGTAGGAGCATGCCCAGTATGACCTTCTATATTGAATGTGTGCATCCATTTAGGGAGGGTTGGACTCCAGTTCTGGGTTTTGCATGCTACAGCTACACCTAGCAAACTGTTTCTGCAGGATATCTGTAATAGGTTGCCAATATGGAGACACAATGGGCTTAACATACGGGGGATATTGTTAACTATTGCTGTCTGTGCTGCTTGTGTGACATGTTTGGTTGTAGCATAGATTTTCTGACATATGTACTGTTTTACACTGTGATGTGTCATGTCAACTACTGACAGTTATCATTCTTTGGTCACAGTTATTTACCAGGGAAATACAAGATGAATGATGCTGAGGCCAATATTCTGAGGCATATAGACTACACATTCTGGCACACATCTACCATTGTGGAGGGTTAGCTACAGAAAATAGACTGCTGGTTCTATGGAAATGGTGCAGCACCTTGTTAGCATGCTGTCTGGGGTTCCCCTCCTTGTGCTTTTTTCAACTTCACAGACTGGCCATATCCTGCTGGGGCCATACCTCTCAGCTGTACAGATACACCCATGTTATCCAGAGGCAGGACTCGTATAGCTGGTCAGTGTACCTTCACATTGTGGTTTACAAGTGGTTTTGTGGCTATTCATTCATAGGTTTGCAGTCGGGAGAAGTATGGGAGAACATTAGAGTTTCAGACTTCACACACTCCATGATATCCATGCTTCTACACCCCCTGTTATTCTCTCCTTCACCTAACATTATGTAAGTAATATCTCAGAGATATCCTTATAGTTGGGCCTTTATCCCAGGAGTATTTATGGCCTGATCCATAGTTCTTGCAGTAGGGCATGGGGAGGCATGCTACTGGCATTTGTCAACATGGCCTTGCATTTGTTTTCTGTTTACTGTGTTAGGTTGTTAGTTGGGACCCCCTGACATTCTGTACATTGGCACTATGGTTGAGGCATGGGCCTTTGCCAGAGGACTGTAGGTCATTAGACAGTGCTGCAGGCCATCTGTTACTGAATTTCTACATGGGATTGTGGGGGAGGGGCATGCACATCTGCAGACTTTAACATTTGAAATGACTGTACTGATATTTCAATTACTCTGCTGGCTTTCCATTTCATATTGTATTGTGACCTGTCATGCAGACAGGAGGCATATCAGTAAAGTACACGTGTTAGATCTTAATGGCATATATTTCAGTTTCAGACTTCTTACCCTTCAGAACTAGGATGCAACTGTCATACCTGTTGTAATATGTCTATGTAGGTCTGGTGGGGGGCTGTTCACCATCGCCATCATTTGTAGGCCTTAGCCCAGCCTTTCTTCATGGTTATCTACATCTGTCTTGCTGGGTGAGGCTGGTGGTTGGTATGTGACCCTCATTGACATCCATGTGTGTGATCTATTGACACCCACAGTTCTTTGGGCCATCACATCTACTGTTGTGGGGGTTGTCACCTTGTGTAGTGCTGCCTAGTATGTTGACACCATTATTTGTTATGAATTTCCTGCTGTCCCATATAGCTGTCTGCTGCTATCCCAGTCAGCCACCCAATTCCCTTGCATGCTTGCATCCATTTCATGCATACAAGTATGAGAACATACTACTCCATTCAGTAATTGATAGGAAGAGTGACTAATCTTGTTACTGGGCCAGTACTGAGGACAGTGCTGGAGGGCTGACTATGTTGGATGCACATAGTACACTCCCCTATACATGGTAAAGATCAGGTAGTGTCATGTTTGGCATCCCTTTTACTGTATGTGTGAGTCAGAGAGAGGTATCAGTCCCTGGGTCTCTACAGTGTCAGTGGGAGTGTGCTATGTTTTGCCTCTTTGCCAAGACCTGGGCATACTATGCATGCCTCCTTCTGCTTACAGGGGCAGGCTCAGGATGTTCCTCCTCCACGTCTCTCTGTGCCTGTGCTGGCCTTGGCAATGGCAGGTGGACTATGTAGCCCTGCCCTGTGCTGTTCCTGCTGCAGCTGTTTCCACAGGATCAAACTGTGTAGCATGGCACATACTATGAACATTTGTATACATGTAGCTGGAGAGTACTGCAAGGCTCCACCAGATATGTCGAGGCAGTGGAACCATGACTTGAGAATCCCAAACACACGTTCTACAATGATTCTGGTTTGTGCATGCGCCTCATTATGGTGTTCTTGTTCAGGTGTGTGTGCATTTCTGATGGGTGTCATTATCCATGGCTCCAGTGCATAGCCACCATTCCCCACTAGATGGCCATATGAGATGTCCCCTCTGGCAAACTCCTGCTACAGCTGTGAGAAATTCTAAATGTGGGAGTCGTGATAGTTTCCAGGACTGCAAGCACACAATTTCATGATAATACCCTGTGTATTGCACATGACCTGGCAGTTGATGGAGGGAAAGCCCTTGCGGTTAATGTCGACCCTGCCCCACTCACTGGGTGGTGCTTTGATGTG
Source organism: Protopterus annectens (assembly GCF_019279795.1). NCBI lineage: Eukaryota > Metazoa > Chordata > Ceratodontiformes > Protopteridae > Protopterus > Protopterus annectens. The sequence continues at coordinate 1,329,451,777 of NC_056729.1, read as the reverse complement.
GATGTGCTTGCAATCTATAACACCAACTTCCTCAGGGTATTCTGCTATATGGTGGAAGAGACCGATACATTTGGTCAGCGCCTCATCGGTAGTGGGGAAATATATGTGCTCATTGGCATGTTGTGTCATAACATCCAGGAACTGGTGGAATATCCTGGATGCTGATGCCTGTGAGACCATCATGATATCCCCAGTGCTCAACTATCTCCAGCTCATGTAGGCCCTGGTTGGTTACCCTGGGTCTGTACACTCTTCTCCTTCTCCTCACTGTGGGTCATTTGTCAGCATTCTCCTCCTCACCACCCTCAGTCTCTAGCCCATATTGATGAGTAAAGCAGAAGCAGCCTCTAAAATGTTTAGTTAGTTTTCCCAGTTAAAAATCCACCATCTGTGTACACCAGTGGTGTAGGGCTTGTGAGAAAAAACAGTCTGTAGGCTGTTTGCATAGTTTATATTAGTGTGCTGGGCTGCTGCATGTGTAATTGGCTGATTCTGATACATTCCACCTGCCAGCTATGCTAGTTCTCCTTGAATGCCTTCCTAGTGCTGTTTCCCCTTCCCAGTTCCTCCCTACTTAAGCCCCAAGGGACGCTGCACATACCCAGTGCTCATATGTAAACAGTGCTGCCATTTCCTTTTTTTTTTTTGGTTTAATCCCAGTGCATGGCACACACACACATTTAGGCTATATGCACAGTGCTCAGGCACGTCTGACACAACCCCTTCCTTAGCTGTGCTTTACCTAAGGGCAAACACGGGCCACAGAGCTCCAATGAGCTTACAGCAAGTATGACACCCCCCCTTATTAAGTCATTCAGCTCTTACACTTGCACTGTTGTATTGCTGTACCTACACGGTTAGGTACAAGTTGACACTTTGAAGAAATCTGTGATTCAGTATAACTCCCCTCATTTGCATACCCCAGTGTGTAGGTCATTAGTTACTGCACTTAAATGGACCCTTTCCCCTTGACAACCAGTGCTCCCTGGAATTGTTTACATTCTGCATGCCATTGACTATAATAGTAAAATGCAGAATTAACTTAAAATTGACTTTTCTCATTTTTTTTTAATTTTAGGCATGATCCTGTTTGCGCGCTACTGCCCTAAGCTTAAACGGCCGAGATCTGCATAAAAAAAAAAAAAAAAGTTTAATTTAAAAAAAAAAAACTGTTTTTAATGCCAATGACCTTATATTTGTCCATTGGCATGTGTATTAAACATAATATATGCTTTTACATGAGCTGTCATGCCTCCGTTTTGTCAGATGAAGAAATGCATTTGGTTACTAGCCGAATACATTTCTGCACTGACACTGTTCTAGCACGGAGACCTGGCAGCTTGGTGGATCACAAAATCACCTCATTTACATATTTTTCACCAGCAAATGAGGTGATTTGCATATTTGCCAGTTTTCCGTGCTAAAACAGTGAAGGGCCGCTCATGCAAGTGGAAACGGCACTTTCCCAGATCGATCGGCGGCTATTTTCCATGCAGGAGCTTCTACACTGTTCCTGCATGGAAAATCAACCTTCATGAATCCCAGGGATAATGTCATGTAGACCTGGTGCAACTGTGGCTTTTAGCCTAATCATCCAGTACCATTCTCTGAGCTCTATCTGCAATTCTCACCACCCTCCTCTAATATTCTGTGGCACAACTTCTAAAATACCAAATTTAAATTTGGTAAAACCTTGGTATGTAATGATGTGTTTGAAAAGGTCATTGTTTGAATTGCCCTTAGCAATAGAATACAAATGTTCATATATTCTAGATCTAAATTTCCACTTAGTTTTGCCTACATAAAAACGATTAAATGTTTGGCAAATCAAGATGTAAATCACTCCTCTAGTGTTACAATTGCCCTTTTGTAATTTGATATTATAAGGATGCCCATCATGGTTTACCGTATCTGTGTTCAATACAAAAGGTCATTGGTTACAGCAAATACATCTAGCTGCTCCTTTAACAGTTGGGGGGGGGGGGTGTGGTTTAGTATGTTCCATAAAATATTTAATATATCTTCCGTTTTATAAACAAAACTTGGTGTGTAACCCAAAATATCAAAAATCTTCAAATTTCCTCTAAAACTATTCCAATTATTTTTTAGAATTGTTTTTACAGCTTTTTCTCCTACTCCATACGGTATAACCATACTGCTGTTGAACCTAGTGTGATCATTGCAACACGAGCTGTGGGAAGTTTTAAAATTCCGACTAAATAAAAGTGGTTTATATTTTTCCCCATCCATCCAATAGCTCTTTAGCAATGATTGTTAAAAATTTGTTTGAATAGCCTCTTAACTTAAATGTTTCAGTTATACAATTTAATTCAATAATAAAAGTGGCCCTATTTGAACAGATACTGGCTGCTCTAACAAGCTGCCCTTTGAAAATGTTTTTCTTGTTATGGAATGGATGGCAACTTTGAAATTTCAGGTAGCTGTTTGAAAAAGTTTCCTTTCTAAAGATTTTAGAAGCAAAAAAGTACTGTTCCTTATTTTAGAGATGGTCACATCTAAATAATTAATAGATTCTTCTGAGGAGGTAGATGCAAATTTGAAATAATCACAAACCCGATTAATGTAGTCAAAAAACTTATCAATGTCTATTTGCTCATCCTTCCAAAGGATAAAAATGTCATCCAGGTAATGGAAGTATGTACACCAAGACTGACTGAAAATACAGGTCAAGATATTCTTTCTCTCCCATGAATATAATACTAGGTTTGCATAAACCGGGGCACAAGTAGCCCCCATTGCAACTCCCTGAATTTGTCTGTAATATTCACCTTCAAAGGTGAAAAAGTTGTTGATAAGAATATATTCCATAGTGACCATTATGAAATTGATCATGATGTCACTAAAGCCAGTTAATTCTCTGATAGCTTTGTAAAACAATTCTAATCCCTCCTTATATGGCATCGAGGTAAAAAGGTCAACTACATCAATTGTAGAAAAAATGCAGTTGTCACTGTACCACTTTCATTAAATTTAGACAAGAAATCCTACGTGTCTTTTAACAGATGGTGTATTGATTTAACTGAATCTTTCAAAATTCTGTCAATAAAAGTACATAGAGTGTGTGTTGAGCTGTTTTGCATTGCAATAATAACTCTAAAAGGTGGTTGCTCAACACATTTATGAAACTTCGGAATTTCGTAGGCAGCAGGTATCAAGGGCTGATCAGTTTTTAAAAAATTATACAATTCCTCTGAAATTACATCTTAAAATAAGGAATTCTAAAGAAATAATTTCTATGTGCTATAAAAACCTCATTCCTTGAGGAGGTTTGATATTTATCAGTATCTGAAAAAATCATACTAAGCTGATTTAAGCAGGATAATACCCCCACCTTTGTCTGGGTTCATTATTCTTACAGAATTGTCATGTCTCAAACCATTCATTAAGCTATGTTCATCCTTAGTAAGGTTAAAGACTTTTTTTGTGAGGACCATTATCAAGAGCCTTATAAATGTCACCCTCACAGGCTTTTTCAAAAACTTGAACAATCGGTTGCAATGAGGTGTTAAAACAACTTTTTTCCTTTATACTAAGCTCATTTTGAAGAACATTCTCTGATTGTCCTTTAATCAAAATTTTAAAATTCAATTTCCTTGTAAAATGTTTAAGCTCTGTAATTACATCTACTGGCCCTACCTTAAAAGTAGGTACAAATTTAAAAGCTTTTCTAAACAAGGAAAAATATATTTCATTAATTACAGAACTCATATAATTAAAAATAGTAATCCCCCGATAACTGCAACATTTCCCTTCATGACTAATATCAATACCATCCTGAACATCTAACTGTATTGCCTATGTGTGTTCCTGTATGTTGGCCCTCTGTTCTTCTCCCTGTTTGCTTTCACGGAGTATGGCCTTGCTAAAAAAACTTTCTACCTGTTTTTGTTTTCAATGCATTCAGACCTCCATAGAACAGGGTAATTGGTGCCATACTCTTCCTATGTTTGATCATGAATTTCTTGTTCATTATCAAATACCTCAGAATTATATACAAAGTGTTCCTCAAGAGCCTAGCTTGTGTCCCCTCTTCTCTGTTTTCCAAATCCATAAATGTCTTGGGAATAGGGTACACCTGCTTTTTATTGTAATCCAATTAATCCGTAAGTAGTTTCTTCCTTTTACACTCCAAATTCAATCTCACACTTTTTTCAACTTTATTGAAAATACTCTTAGAGTGCCCAACATTACTTTCGAACAATAAATCATTTAAAAGCATAGTGTTCAATTTATCGAACTCATCAAACATGTTCTTAATACGTGTGTTATTAGTTTTAATAATGAAGTCCATCAATTCAAAGCCAAAGCAATCGAACATAGAAAAAAGTTCTTCCAAGTTACAGTCATTAATATGCATGCCATTGGGAAATTTAAATACTCTATGTCCCTTAGGGATATGTTTACTTTTTAAACTCTCTCCCAGGTATAAGTTGTTCCACTGAAGGTTACGTACTTTGAACAATAAATTCTGAAATTCTTTCATGGAAGTATTAAAAGACTTAAATCCATTCGAGGTGGTGTGGTTACCACTAGTATTCAAAAATGAGATGTCCCTATTAATCCATTCACTGAAATTAATGGTGTTTCTATCAGGAATAGGTACATTCAAAGTTCGTTCCACAGACTTGCATGTTGTCAACCATTCACTTACTGTGTTGTCAGTGAAATTACCCTGGTTAACAAGTCTGTTACTGGAATAGACCATTTTCTTCCTCCATACATCTGCAATGGATTGTGGGGATTGTAGTAAATCCACTTTTTTACTTCGGTCTGCAAATTGTTGTGATAAAGATGAGATCATTTGGAAAAGATCCCCTTTAGTCACTTCAGTTGTGTTGTTAGAATTGTTACAAGAATTTCCAATGTTATCATTGTGTCCTGGCAATCTCCCTCTACTTCTTTCAGTAGTACTCTCCATATTGGCTCCAATACGGACACAACCAAAAGGTCCATGAGTAGGTGTAGGAAAGTAAAAGTGGTGTCAGCCATCTTGTTGTACCCAATCCAAACAGACCAATATAAAACTTGTGAAAAGAAAAAAACGTTTGAAAAAGCACCAAAAAACAACCACCATAAAATTAGAAAACCGGTACTTCTAGGGTCAGCAACACCATAAGCTCCACTCCAATGTTGAGTACAAAGACAAGGTTTTATTCCAAAACATTAAAAATGTTAAGCACTTTCATCCCTCATAATACAATCTGGGACTTCTTCAGGACAAAGACTGAATCCAGAACAAGCATTTTTATATATTGATCAATCATTCAATAATCCAATTATGCACAATCATTTAAAAAGGAAGTAAGTTTATAAGAAATGCAGTTTTTAACTTGTGTTAAAACCATCATGAAAATGTGTATTTATTAAAACTTTAAAAAACAGAGACCTTTAGGTAATACTGGATAAAAACAGTAATAAAAATGTCAAAGATTTAAAGCTCTTTTCTTTAACACAGGAAGCAAAGACAATGTCATTTAGACCTGGTGCAACTGTCGCTTTTAGCCTAACTATCCAGTACCATTCTCTGAGCTCTATCTAATTTAGGGAGTGGTAATGGGGACCAATTGTGCCCCCATTTATGCAAATGTAGTATTATATTCATGGGAGAGAAAGAACATCTTGATCTGTGCCTTCAGTCAGTCTTGGAGTACATACTTTCATTACCTGGATGAGATTTTTATCCTTTGGAGTCATGATCAAATAGACATTGATAAGTTCTTTGACTACATTAATCAGGTTTGTGATTATTTCAAATTTACATCTACCTCATCATCTTTTTTCTGCTGTTCCCGTTAGGGGTCGCCACAGCAGATCTTCTGTTTCCATTTCTTCCTGTCCTCTGCATCATGCTCTTTCACAGCAACCGCCTGCATGTCCTCTCTCACCACATCCATAAACCTTATCTTAGGCCTTCCTCTTTTTCTCTTACCTGGCAGCTCCATCCTTAGCATCCTTTCCTCAATATGCCCAGCATCCCTCCTCAGCACATGTCCAAACCAATGCAATCTTGAATCTCTTGCTTTGTCTCCAAACTGTCCAACCTGAGCTGACCCTCTAATATACTGATTCCTAATCCTGTCCATCCTAGTCACACCTAGTGCAAATCTTAACATCTTTAACTCTGCCACATCCAGCTCTAACTCCTGCCTTTTCGTCAATGCCACCGTCTCCAACCCATATAACATAGCTGGTCTCACTACCCTCTTGTAGACCTTCCCTTTCACTCTTACTGGTACCCGTCTGTCACAAATCACTCCTGACACTCTTCTCCACCCATTCCATCCTGCCTGTACTCTCTTCTTTACCTCTCTTCCACACTCACCATTACTCCGAACTGTTGATACCAAGTATTTAAACTCATCCATCTTCACCAACTCTACTCCCTGCAACCTCACTATTCTTCTGTCTTCCCTCTCATTTACACACATATATTCTGTTTTAGCTCTGCTGACCTTCATTCCTCTCCTCTCTAAAGCATATCTCCACCTCTCCAGGGTCTCCTCAACCTGGTCCCTACTCTCACTACATATCACAATGTCATCTGCAAACATCATAGTCTATGGGCCTCCTGTCTGATCTCGTCTGTTAACCTGTCCATCACTACTGCAAATAAGAAAAGGCTCAGAGCTGATCCTTGATGTAATCCCACCTCCACCTTAAACGTATCTGTCACTCCCACCGCAGTCCTCACCAATGTCACACTACCCTCGTACATATCCTGTACCACTGTTACACACTTCTCTGCCAATCCTGACTTCCTCAATACTCGATACCACAACTCCTCTCTAGGCACCCTGTCATATGCTTTCTATAAGTCCACAAAGACACAATGCAACTCCTTCTGACCTTCTCTGTATTTCTCCAACAGTCTCAGAGCAAATATTGCATCTGTAGTACTCTTTCCTAGCATGAAACCATACTGCTGATCACTAATCATCACTTCCCTTCTTAACCTAGCTTCCACTAATCTTTCCCATAACTTCAAGCTGTGACTTTTATCCCTCTGTAGTTACTGCAGCTCTGCACATCACCCTTATTCTTAATGATAGGTACCAGAATACTTTTTCTCCACTCCTCAGGCATCCTCTGACTTTCCAAAATTTCATTAAACAATCTGGTTAAGAATTCCACTGCCATTTCACCTAAGCACCTCCATGCTTCCACTGGTATGTCATCTGGGCCAACAGCCTTTCCATTCTTCATCCTCTTCATAGCTGACCTTACTTCCTCCTTGCTAATCTGTTTCACTTCCTGATTCACTATCCCCACATCATCCAACCTTCTTTCTCTCTCATTCTCTTCATTCATCAGCCCTTCAAAGTACTCTTTCCACCTTCTCAACACACTCTCCTCACTTGTGATTGCATTTTCCTCACTATCCTTTATCACCCTTACCTGCTGCACATCTTTCCCAGCTCTGTCCCTCTGTCTAGTCAATTGGTACAGGTCCTTTTCTCCCTCTTTACCTCCTCAGAAGAATCTATTAATTATTTTGACATGACCATCTCTAAAGACAGGGAGAACAGTACTTTTGCTTCCAAAATCTTTAAAAAGGAAACTTTTTCAAACAGCTACCTTGAATTTCAAAATTGCCATCCTTTCCATAACAAGAAAAACATTTTCAAAGGGCAGCTTGTTAGACCAGCCAGGATGTGTTAAAATAGTGACACTTTTATTATTGAATTAAATTGTATAACTGAAATATTTAAGTTAAGAGGCTATTCAAACAATTTTTTAACAATCATTGCTAAAGAGCTATTGGCTGGGTGTAGCAATGATCATGCTAGGTTCAACACAAGTATGGCTATACCATATGGGATAGGAGAAAAAGCAGTGAAAACAATTCTAACAGTGAAAACAATTTCTAGTGAAAAGCACTTAATGTTTTTAAAATTTTGGAATAAAACCTTGCCTTTATACTCAACATTGGTGTGGAGCTTATGGTGTTGCTGACCCTAGAAGTACTGGTTTCCCAATTTTATGGTGGTTGTTTTTTGGTGATTTTTCAAATGGGTTTTCTTTTCACAAGTTTTATATTGGTCCATTTGGATTGGGTACAACAACACGGCTGACACCACTTTTATTTTCCTACACCTACTCATGAAACCTTTGGTTGTGTCTGCATTGGAGCCGATATGAATTGTACTACTGAAAGAACTAGAGGGAGATCGCAAGGACACAATGATAACATTGGAAATTCTTCTAACAATTCTAACAACCCAAGTGAAGTGACTGAAGATCTTTTCCAAATTATCTCATCTTTATCACAAGTTACAGACCTAAGTAAAAAAGTGGATTTACTACAATCCCCACAATCCATTGAGGATGTACGGAGGAAGAAAATGGTCTTCTCCAGTAACAGACTTGTTAACCATGGTGATTTCACCGATAACACAGCAAGGGAAAAGTTGACAACACACAGGACTGTGGAATGAACTTTGAATACACCTATTCCTGATAGAAACATCATTAATTTCAGCAAATGGATTAATAGGGACATTTCATTTTAGAATACTAGTGGTAACCACATCAACCCGAATGGATTTAAGTCTTTTAATACTTCCATGAAAGAATTTGAGAATTTATTGTTCAAGGCACGTAACCTTCAGTGCAACAATTTATACCTAGGAGAAAGTTTAAAAAGTAAACAAGTCCCTAAGGGATTTAGACTATTTAAATTTCCCAATGGTATGCATGTTAATGACTGTAACCTGGAAAAAAATGTCTATGTTCGATTGCTTTGGCTTTGAATTGATGGACTTCATTATTAAAACTAATAATACACGTTAAGAAAATGTTTGATGAGTTTAATAAATTGAACAATATGCTTTTAAATGATTTATTGTTTGAAAGTAATGTTGGGCACTATGACAGTATTTTTGATAAAGTTGAAAAAAGCTTGAGATTGAATTTGGAGTGTAAAAGGAAGAAACTACTTAGGGATGAATTGGATTACAATAAAAAGCAGGTGTACCATATTCCCAAGACATTTATGGATTTGGAAACCAGAGGGGAGGGGACAAAAGCTAGGGGTCTTGAGGAAAACTTTGTATATAATTCTGAGGTATTTCATAGTGAACGAGAAATTTATGATTGAACACAGGAAGAGTATGATACCAATTACCTGCTTCTAAGGAGGTCTGAATGCATTGAAAACAAAAACAAGCAGAAAGATTTTTAGCAAGGCCATACTCCCTGAAAGCAAACAGGGGGAAGAACATAGGGCCAACATACAGGAACACACACAGACAATACTATTAGATATTCTGGATGGTATTGATATTAGTCATGAAGGGAAATGTTGCAGTTATCAGGGGTTTAATATTTTTAATTATATGAGTTCTGTAATTAATGAAATATATTTTCCTTGTTTAGAAAAGCTTTTAAATTTGTACCTACTTTTAAGGTAGGGCCAGTGGATGTAATCACATAACTTAAACGTTTTACAAGGAAATTGAATTTTAAAATTTTGTTGAAAGGACAATCAGAGAATGTTCTTCAAAATGAGCTTAGTATAAAGAAAAAAAAGTTGTTTTAACCCCCCCCCCCCCATTACACCCGATTGTTCAAGATTTTGAAAAAGCCTGTGAGGGTGACATTTATAAGGCTCTTGATAATGGTCCTCACAAAAAATTCTTTAACCTTACTAAGGATGAACATAGCTTAATGAATGGTTTGAGACAGGACAATTCTGTAAGAATAATGAAACTGGACAAAGGTGGGAGTATTGTCTTGTTTAACAACTTAGACTTTGTAAATCAGCTTAGTATGATTTTTTTTTCAGATACTGAAAACTATCAAACCTCCTCAAGGAACAAGGTTTTTCTAGCATATTGAAAAATTCAATTATTTCTTTAGGATTCCTTATTTTAAGATGTAATTTCAGAGGAATTATATAATTTTTTAAAAACTGATCAGCCCTTAAGACCTGCTGCCTTCGGAATTCCAAAGGTTTATAAATGTGTTGAGCAACCACCTTTTAGAGCTATTATTGCAACGCAAAACAGCTCAACCAACACACTCTCTATGTACTTTTATTGACAGGATTTTGAAAAATTCAGTTAAATCAATACACCATTTGTTGAAAGTCTTGTGGGATTTCTTGTCTAAATTTAACGAAAGGTGGTACAGTGACAACTGCATTTTTATACAATTGATGTATTTGACCTTTTTACCTCGATCCCACATAAGGAGGGATTAGAATTGTTTTACGAAGCTGTCCAAGAATTAACTAGTTTTAGTGACACCATGATTAATTTCATAATGGTCACTATGGATTATATTCTTACCAACAACGTTTTAACCTTTGAAGGTGAATATTACAGACAAATTCAGGGAGTGGCAATGGAGGCCACTTGTGCCCCCATTTAAGCAAACCTAATATTATATCACTGAATCTGCCCCACCCCTGTACCCATTTCCTTCTCTTCCACTATTCCACATCCTGTAAAGCACAGACTTCCATCTAACTACCTTACAATCACAAACAACACCTCTCATCATCCACCACACCCACCCCATCCCAAGCAGATCTCTCACTCATGACCAAACCCAACCAAACCATGCCCAAACTACCTAAACCCACATACATACACCTCTTACTATTGCTCCTAGGTGTATCCACCCTCCCACTGCTAACTTCTATCACCAACCACCAAAAACAACTTAATTTTAACCACATACTAAGAAAAACTATGTCCACTAACATTATTACAACACACCCTTTTACTCAACTAGTCCCATATCACTATCAAACCTTCTTTATTCACCACTATGCACACAGAATATAGCCATCATACTACCAGTCCCAAACAACTATAAAAAACTTTAAGACCCTAAACAAACTACTCAAACTCTATTTTTACCTCAGAACCCAACTCATTAGCTGCGTTGATATACACCCAAACTCAGGCCTACAAAATCTAGGAGCCCCAACCCTCAACCTGAATGATACCCTACTCCACCAAGAAAAATCCACACTCCTCAATTTAAATTTAAATGTCAGAAGTATACTAAACAAAGTCCATGACCTTCATGCACTACCCTCCTGTTATCAACCTGAGATAGTCATACTAACAGAGACTTGGCTTTAACCAGGCAACCACAACAATGAAATCACCCCACCAGGTTACAATATAATCTGTAGTGATAGAATAGGTAAAAAAGGGGGGGGTGTTGATATAGTGTATAAATCTCACCTCATCCTTGAAAAAATAGACATAGCAACCCCAGACCTCGATAAGTTGAACTCATTCTAACAAAACTAAAACTTAATGAAAGTAAGGACATCAACATCATAGGATGCTACATCCCTCCTGGCAACAATATCCCCATTACAGAAAAACTCCTAGAATGGATATCTACCTCCCTCTCCAGGAAAGCATAGTATTAGGAGACATTAATGCTGACTGGCAGAACTGTTCCAGTCATAACCCACTCTCCCATATTAACCTACATGGCCTAACCCAACTCATCACTTCCCCCACAAGAACAGACAAGAGAACCAAACACCAATCCACTCTAGATTGGATACTCGTATCCCACCCAAAACTGATATACCTAGCAGGGTGTCTACCAGACATCCTGAGTGACCACCAAGCCACATTCTTACTCAGATCAAAATCACCACAACTGATCCAAATATCTACACACCTAATTAGAAACAAAAAACCCTTTAACTGCTCCAACTTTATAAACAACCTAAAAATGTGAAACTGGACCCCCCTAAAAAACCTACCTCTTGATGAAGCCGTACTATATTTCAATACTACCTTCTTAAACACCCTTAACCATCGCACCCCCTTCAGAACAACAATAATTAAAACTAAATATGCCTCCTGGTTAACCCCAGACACACAATCCCTCCTCAGAAAAAGAAACAAGGCCTGGACCAACTACCTCAACATTAAATCCCAACTGAACAAACAAATATACATTGAACTACGTAACAAAGCCAAGAAACTCACCAAAACAGGCAAAACATCTTACTACCAAAAGTTACAGGATAAGCACAGGAAAACCCACAAAAATGTTAGGCAGCAATTAACTCTTTTATACAACCAGGTAAAACAACTACCCCAACCCCCAAATTAGATAACAACCAAGAAGACATCCCCACTCAATTTAATAAATACTTTACAGAAACCATCCAGACCCTTGCAAACAACCAACCCTATGACAACATCCCCACCCCTGCAAATCCAACCCCAACCCCAACTAACAATTGCCTCAAGTTCAGCTTCCACCCAGAACCAACCAAATCCATTGAAAAACTACTCTGCAAGCTCAAACCAACATCTCTAGCTGCAGATAAATTACCCACTGAATCCCTCCATCTGGCTGCAGAATACATATCATATTTTATCTCCATCCTAATTAACAGATCCATCTCCCAGTGTATAGTACCCAAGCTATGGAAAATATCACATATCATCCCTCTATATAAAGGGGGAACCTCCCTGGAACTCAATACCTACTGCCCTATAGCCATACTACCCCCCTTTATCTAAAATTTTAGAGAGGGTAATACACAAGCAACTAATGAAATAGCTCCTAGAAAATAATCTAATAGCAACACAACAACATGATTTTAGACCCTTCCATAGCACCTCCGCTGCACTAACAGAATTCACCAACATTGTCAACACTCACAGAAACAATGGACTGCTTATATCTGCCACCTTCCTTGACTTGTCCAAAGCATTCAATATAGTTAACCACAATAAACTCCTTCTTTCACTAGCAAATCTAAACCTTACCACCCCTGCCATCTCCTGGTTCAAAAACTACCTAGAGGGAAGGAAACAAGCTGTTATGTTGCAAAGCCAACTCTCCCCCTCCCTACCAGTCTCCCTAGGAGTAACCCAAGGCTCCATCCTGGGGCCACTTCTTTTTACCCTCTTCACCAATCAGCTCCCAAACAGTATTCCTAAAGCCTCAATAGTGCAATATACAGATGATACCACCATAATATGTGCAGCCAAATCAATTGACATCCTTCACTCCCTAACTCAAGAATGCTTTTCCCTAGCAGAAACTTGGATTACAAACCAAAGGCTCATTCTGAACCCAAGTAAAACAAAGCTAGTACTCTTTAGCTCCCACAGAGTCACACCTCCCACTGATTCTTTCTTCATCTCCTCCTTTAACAAGCCCACGATCATCCCCACAAATAATACCAAAGTATTAGAGGTTGAAATAGATAATCACCTTAGATTTGACCTGCATATTTTTATAACCATAAACAGTACATAAAAAACTTGACCTACTGTATTGCAATAAAAACAAAATTCCAAACTGACCATTCCAAAACTACAATAGCAAGGGCTCACCTACTATCCACCCTATTTATGCCTCCCTGTGCTTACAAATCTCTGCAAATCCAACCTAAACAAACTTCATAGTTGTTATAATAAGATAGCCAAATTCGCTACAACCTCTGCCATCAGAACACATCACTGTGAATGCCTAAAAAACTCAATTGGCTAGAACTACCACTACTATTTCAACTCAATCAACTATCACTAGCCCACAAAATAATACATAACTCTGAAAACACCCAGCCTTATAAAATCTTTTGCAACCCTATATAACCACCAGGCTTTTGAGGTCTAGCACACTAAACCTCCTCAAAGTAACCAAATATAACAATGAAGCTGGTAAGTCTGTCTACAGCCACTGTATAGCAAAAACCTGGAACTCCCTTCCTGCCCACACTGACAACAAATCCCCATCACAGTTCAAGAAACTTGTTAAAACTCACTTTTTGAATAATTGACTGTGCTCCTGTATGCCCCCTGGCTAATGTCTCATTAGAACACTTCACCCAACTTAAGTAACTCTGCTAAGTCAACCAATCATAGTACTGTACCCACTTAGGACTGTTAATCTACTGCTTATCCCATCTCTCCAGGAGTTAAGGAAACTTACCCCAGCAATGTTGAGCTCTCCATAAGCAACTAAAACCAGGAGAAGACATATTGTAAATTAATTTGTTATCCTTCTCAACTAAAACCAGGCAAAGACATATAGTGAATCAATTTGCTATCCTTCTCAACTATAGCGAGCATCATCTGCTCTCTCAGGAGCCTTATTCTATGTTTCTCTGCTTTTATTCTGATAGTAAATCTATCACAGGAATCCTAAACTTAGGAATATCTTCTAAAATGTAATATTATATTGTAGAGAATGAATGTATCCTATTTGTTAGTTAATATGTATGTCAAAGTCTCTTCTATGGAAATTGTATGTCAAAAGTCTGTCCTTAAAACTATGTTTTGTAAAAAAATGTTCTCTTGGAGCTTTTCTCCCCGGGCCTCCACTGAAAATGGACTTGTAATCCAGTTGGACTCTCCCAGTCAACAAATGTAAAATAAATAAATAAAACAAATATTCATGGGCGAGAAAGAACATCTTGACCTGCGCCTTCAGTCAGTCTTGGAGAACATACTTTCGTTACTTGGATGACATTTTTATCCTTTGGAAGGATGATCGAATAGACATTGATAAGTTCTTTGACTACATTGATCAGGTTTACGATTATTTCAAATTTACATCTACCTTCTCAGAAGAATCTATTCATTATTTAGATATGACCATCTCTAAAGACAGGGAGAACAGTACTTTTGCTTCCAAAATCTTTAGAAATGAAACTTTTACGAACAGCTATCTTGACTTTCAAAATTACCATCTGTTCCATAACAAGAAAAACATTTTAAAAGGACAGCTTGTTAGACCAGCCAGTATGTGTTAAAATAGAGACACTTTTATTATTGAATTAAACAGTATAACTGAAATGCTTAAGTTAAGAGGCTATTCAAACTAATTTTTAACAATCATTGCTAAAGAGCTATTGGATGGGTGGGGAAAAAATACAAACCACTTTTATTTAGTGGGAATTTTGAAACTTCCCATAGCTTGTGTGACAATGATCATGCTAGGTTCAACACGAGTATGGTTATACCATATGGGGTAGGAGAAAAAGCAGTGAAAGCAATTCTAAAAAAGAATTGAAGTATATTTAAAGAAGATTTGGAGATTTTTGATATTTTGGGTCACACACCAAGCTTTGTTTATAAAACAGTAAAAATATTAAATATTTTATGGTACATACTAAACCACAACCACAACCCTGACTGTTAAGGACACAACTAGATGTGGTTGTTATAACTAATGTCCTTTTGTATTGGACACAGACACAGTGAACCCTGATGGCCATCGATATAATATTAAATTACAAAAGACAATTATAACACTAGAGGAGTGATTTACATCTCGGTTTGTCAAACGTTAATAGTTTTTATGTAGGCAAAACTGAGAGGAAGTTTAGATCTAGCATATATGAACATTTTTATTCTATTGCTAGGGGCAATTCAAACAATGCCCTTTTCAAACACACCATTACATGCCAAGGTTTTACCAAATTTAAATTTGGTATTTTAGTAGTTGTGCCACAGAATATTAGAGGAGAGTGGTGGGAATTGCAGATAGAGCTCAGAGAATGGTACTGGATGATTCGGCTAAAAGCCACAGTTGCACCAGGTCTAAATGATATTATGTCCTTGCTTCCTTTGTTAAAGAAAAGAGCTTTAAATCTTTGACATTTTTTATTACTGTTTTTTATTCAGTATTACCTAAAGTGCCTTGTTTTTTAAAGTTTTGAGAAACACACATTTTCATCAAAGTTTTAATGCAAGATAGAAACTGTATTCCTTATAAACTTACTTCCTTTTCAAATTATTGTGCATAATTGGAATATTGAGTGTATTATGAGGGATGAAAGTGGTTAATGTTTTTAAAGTTTTGGAACAAAACCTTGTCTTTGTACTCAACATTGGTGTGGAGCTTATGGTGTTGCTGACCCTAGAAGTACTGTTTTTCTAATTTTATGTACAATATATATACTAGAATCTATGCAGACAAACTTTATAGTCATTCAGAAGAAAACTCAGGCATGAGTAGGATAAAATGGTAACAAAAGAAAGTCATATGGAACAAAAGATAATTTTTGCTAAATAAAACTATAACCGAATATTGTGAAAAAGGGGAGGAATCTAAGTATGGCATTGATATATTAAGTCTTGGTTACAATTTGCTTCCCAGAAAACAGCCTTGCTTGAAGAATTTTAATCTACTATTTGTGGATGAATTAAAATTGTATAGTTAATTGGATGAGGAGTTGAAAGCACAATGGCAACTGTTTCAAACTTTCTTTGAAGATATAAGAATGACATTTGGACTTGACAGATGTGCAAAAGCAATGTTTAAAGCAGGAAAGTTGCAGTATCAAGAAAATATCAATCTGGTACTGGAATGTGATGCAAAGGAACTTGAGCAAGAATCACTATATAGATATTCGGGAACTGATAAAGAATCATCAATAAAACATGAACAAATTTGAATAAAATCCAGTAAAGAATACTTCAGAAGACAAAAACGAATATTAAAATGGCCTTGTTATCTTGGAATAAAGTTGAAGCTATAAATCAATTTGCTCTTCTTGCTCTAACATATAGTTTTGAAGTGACTGACTGTCCCCAAAAGTTATTGAATCAGCTGGACAGAAAAACAAGAAAAATGCTTCATACCTATCAAATGATATTTAAAATCTGTCTATAGCAAGATTTGATATTCCATGCTCTGAAGGAGGTACAGGCCTCCTCAAAATTGATTGCATGTATAGAGCTGCAGCTGTGATATCCATACATATCTGCTGGCCTCATCAGATACAGACATAGTGAACATTATAAAATTCTAGGAGTGGAAGTCAAATATGACTTCTCTGCTTAGAAGCATTCCAGTGAGAATGGAAATTAAATCAGAAGAAGACAAAAATCAGACAGGAACTGAATATGCCAAATAAATAAATAAATAAATAAATAAATAAATAAATAAAAGAAAGACTATAAAATGAAGAATCAGATGAGAAGGAAAGAAATGTGGAAAAGCCATAAATATAGTAGAAAGTATACACGTAAAGGTAAAAAGGAATACCACGGCACAGTCTAGTCTTCATAAACAGCAGGCAGTCAACAAGTTAAAACAGAGCTTTAATAAATCCAAAGGTTGGTGCTTCATGGTCAGGAAAATAAGAAGGGGTCCAGCAAAACTATAATTCTTTAGAAGAGATAATATATCAGTGCCTACTGAACAAACCAAAAACTATGCCCTGAGGATGTCATTTAATTTTAACAGTAAATGCAAGGGAATAACAGAAATTGTTCAGAGGTATTGGGATGTGTTAATGGTTGAACCCACGGTTAGAAGTTTGGTGGGTGATACTCCGAAGTTCATATTCAAGAATAAAAAGCATATAAGTAGAATTTTATGTTATCCTAGGAAGATATGTAATGATACAAATAGAGTAAATTATTGCCCAGGTATGAAACCATGTAATCACTGTAATTACTGGCCCTTCATAAGCCCATCCACTGAGTTCTTACATCCTGATACAGATATTTATGTAAGTTCAAAGCTTTAGCTGATTGTAGCACCACTGATATGGATATTTATGTAAGTTCAAAGCTTTAGCTGATTGTAGCACCAAGCATGTGGTTTACCTGGCAGTATGTGAGGAGTGCTGAGCATTTTACCTAGGTAAAACAGATAGGGAACTTAAAGCACAAATTAGAGAGCATTTATATCATATATGCATCTCTTCTACAAATAATGCAATGGTGAAACATGTTAGTTAAAGAGATAGTAGCCATAGCCGGCGTTAGGCATCCACCAAACCTGCAGTCGCAGGGAGCCCCCGATTATCTCTCCACATGTGAGGGTCCCCACATTAAGCAGCTGTGGGTTTCTCCATCTGTTCTGCTCCTTGCCTCATTCATTTAGGGTCATCGCGCAATTCAGTTTTTTTTTTTTTTGTAAAGAACTTCCTTCCTTGACTGCTGCAGCCTATCAGGTCCCTTGCTTCACTTGAAAGCTGCACTCAATCAGGTCTACTTCAGTGAAGCTAGGGACCTAATTGGCTGCAGCAGTCAAAGACGCAAGTTCCAGTTTTCTGATCAGCTTTGCTGTAATCTGTGGTCTGTTGGGTCAGTTCTGTGGATTATTGGCGTTAGGCATACCTCTGAACTGCCCAGTTTTTTTAATAATGTCCACATTTTTGCTTCATATTTTTAGTTTGTTCTTCATAAAATTTGTGGTTTTCTTCACTAAATAATGGCAGACATTTACGTTTCAGACGTTATATCCTTCAGAAAATGCAGGCTAAAGCAAAGCCTGAAAGCAAGTTTGTAACTTTATATGAGCAATATTTAAAAAGTGTCCCTATTTTTAAGCCTTTGTACCCCCATTATTTTTGGCTTTGTCCAGATTTTTCACACTAAGAGGTTGAGAGGTGTGGTGTGAGGATGGATGGAGAATGCAAGTTTTTCTGGAAAGACAGTGGGACCAGCAAAGCAGCGGTATTTTAACTGCCCTTGTAAGGGCAATTTCTAAAAGATCTGAGAAACTGTCCTTTTGAGGGAAATTTTAAAGGGGCTGAACTGGTCTGGTCTGGAAGTAAGAAGAGGATTAATACTAGCCTTGTATCAACTGCGGAAAAGGTAAGTTGCTGGGTTTATTTTTAATTTTATTTTTTGCTGGGGGTGGTAAGGAACCTATGGAGATGATTGTATAGTTTTTTTCTGCAGTGTTCTTATGCTAAGATGATTTTTTTGGGGGGTAGGCTTGTGGTTGTAACAGTTTTATTTTACCTTTGGCCAGAATTCTTCTGCTAAGAGATTGAGGAAGGAAGGCTTGCCTGTAATTAATGTTCAGATCTGAAGTAGTTTTTTAGCTAGTCTTACATAAGAATACTCATTAATGCATTTTTGTTTTGTGTACAATTGTGCTGAAATATTGGTAGTGGCGGGGGGGGGGGCAGTAGTGGCTGTGAGAATGCTGCAGAACGTACAGATGTTTTAATGTATACCAATGCAAACCCTGTTCTACTAGTATGTTTTATGCAAACCGGCAATGTTTACAACTATGCCTGATGCTACACTTTTGTTCTATGATAATTTTTTGCTCTGTCTACAATTATTGTGCTGAGAGGTTGGGATGGGAGTTAACGGCTGTGAGAATGTTGCAGAATGTACAGCTTTTGTTTTAATATATACTAATGCAAACCCTGCTATACTAATATTGTGTATAATGGCAATGTTCACAACTATCCCTGATGATACGTCTTTGATCTATGATCATGTTTTGCTTTGTCTGGAGTTATTGTGTTGATAGGTTGGTGGGGGGGTGGTTACGGGCTGTGAGAATGTTGCACAATATTCAGATGTTTGCCTGGTATTTGCCTCTTTTCATTAAAACATGTGGGGTAACGCAATGCATTTTACTGCAAAATCTGTTATTTCAGCATCTTTGTTTACTCATAAACACATTCCCCGGATTCATGAAGCTCGGTGTAAGGCTTGCGCCGGCCGTGCGGTGTATAAATGGTGTAGTAGTGCCATATGCATATTAATGAAGGTGCGCCGCTACCACATCCACGTGCATAGGACTCGTGCGCGAGTGCATGGGGCATTACTAAGCTGCGCCCGGAGGCGTGTCAATGTCGGCTGGCGATGAGCAACCTAAACTGCTGAATATTATAGCCTGCCTGCAATAGTAATCACACCTATCAGTGTCCGTGGATAATGAAACGTATGCAAAGCATGCAAGACAGTTCCCGGCCACACAAAATGGAGAACCAAACAGAAATGCACGCAACATAATATGAGTTTCCGTCCATGGAACAAATGACATTTAAAATCGTGTGTCCGTAATGTACTGCACTGTCAGAAGTTATACCCAGTGGAAGTGAAGCGCATCATGTCAGCGCGCTGCCAATACACACGTCTAGCCCCATGGGTATGGTCACAAGCAGTCCCACAGTGGTAGTGATAGTACACAGCAGGGCAGTTGTGGCTATATAACAACCGTAAAGAAACCTGACAGTCCATATTGTATACCAAACACACACAAACATATGTATATTAAAATCTGCTATACACATGAACAGGAACGTAACCGTCACATACACATAGGATGCTATATGTGGAACCGGGATATCCAAAAGTAGAACCCATGCATGCAAATGCAATACGCAATAACCCCTGTATAGCACATAACCCGCATCCATGTCCGAATGTCCACCAAATCCAGCTACCAGTCTTGCGCATCCGTACACCTACACATAGCGGGTATTCCCCATATGTAGTAGGAAGTATCGTCCTAGGCAGTGTCCAGATTGCAAATATGTATCCCACGTTTGTAAACATCCCATCACAGGTACGTAAATCCAAATGCCCGTGCGTTAATGTTACGGAAAAATGTGTGTACATCCCGCGTGGGATAAGTAACCTGTTGAAACCTCAGAGTTGTTTACATGCCACGGTGTCCATTACTGTACACATCTGGACAAAACATGTATGTGTAGTCACGGTACTGTTCAGTTTCTACACAGACATGCAATTCATACTACGCAGGATGGAACAGCTGTCCACCATGCAGGTCACCCCACTAGGGTTGCCACCTGTTCAGATGGCCAAGGTGGGACATCCCTTGTAGAAATGTGAGAATTTGCAGGATAAAACATACCCCGGCCTGTGCAAAGTACAGAATTACATGTGTATGCCAAGATAAAAGCTAATGCCATAGCATTTGAATAGCTTATGCTATCCCAAATAATAGTTATGTGTACCAGATACAAAATACCTGTATCATGCAACTAGTACAGAAATGAAGAAATATATTATTGTCTTAAAATCACAGGACATTTGCCATGTCTTAGGTGTTGTCGCAGGACACAACTGTCCAAAGTGGGACCTCCCCTCGCAAAGAGGAACAAGTGGTAACCCTACTCCCCACTGAATTATCGACAGTATATATTCAACTCAATCACATACCGACACCACCTCTCAACCTATTACAGCAACAAAACCTGGACAAAGCCTAAAAGGATGGGTGGACAAATAGGGACAGATGTAATTACTGCTCTCACAAGCTTCGAAAGTTCACGGAATAATAGTATGTACATAAGCAGGAAATGTTGTGAAGGATGTAGGGTAGTCCCCAGTATTACAGAGGTCCGTACATATATACTGTAACAAGTCACATATGTTGACTGTACTACTGCATACCCGTAGTTAATTCATAGTTAAGTCATGTGCAAAATAATAACCCTCATAAGAATGAATACAGGAAATAGTCAAATGTGAATGGGAACACCACTCACCGTGGATTATGTATCGTAACCACCCCCACCCATATTATGTATTGCCAACATCATAAGCTGCTGACAGGTGCCCAAACACCTGTGTCTGTAAACACAGATTAAATGTTTAAAATGGACAAACCCTGTCCATGTGCTTTGTCTGACATTTGAACACGGTCAGGGCAGTTCCGTTCACCAGGCGGACAAGCCTAAACCCAGATCACCACATGAACACCCTGACAATTAAAGACCTGTATGTGTCAGGACTATAAGCCTTTGGGTTCTGAATATCCCTGCAGTGATGAAATATGCAGCATGGGTCCAGAGTAGTAGGGAATAGGGAATGTGTAACATGTAGTACCGCATTTTTCCCAGCAGGAGAATGGATGCCTGTGACGTAAGTGAAGCGGTGAGGCATATGTTAATGTAGCTATGTACTATGGGTATGCATATAAATGAGTCAGAACACCAAACGTATAGTGGTTACAGCATCCGGCCAACGTGAATGCAGTCCCGGTTGAACAACGGCTACAGCACATATAATGTGAAAGTGTAATGAATGCATCTGTGCTGTACAGACAGTTAAATATGTAAAGGTGAACGTGTGTTTCGCAAATGTCCGTTAACCGTATTACAGATAATTACTGGTACTGTCACAAGTAATAAAGCCCACATAAGCACAAAGACTTAGTAAACATATGTAACCCACAATAAGGATATGCATGCACGCCTGCGTGTAACCCACAATAAGGAAATGCAAGTGCGCCTGTGCGTGTGTGATCCGCTCACAGCATAGTAAATGAATGCTGTTTCCCCCATGTTAGTTATACATGGCTCAAACCTGTTAACCTCATAAAGTATGAAACCGGACAAAGCCATGCAAACTACCGGTACAAATAGGGACAAACACCAGATATGTGCCAGAACAAACATAGAAAGTGGATAGAATAACGGGTGTGTCAGTAGCATGGATTCTCTGAAGGGTATGCAGTCGTAACCTGAACTGCTTGCCAGAAATCCCCACTGTAAGTCTCAAATGAAATGCCATGACATTGCCAGATAGACACAGGTTTATTTAAAACACAGCGAAGATA
This sequence comes from Protopterus annectens, assembly GCF_019279795.1. Lineage (NCBI taxonomy): Eukaryota > Metazoa > Chordata > Ceratodontiformes > Protopteridae > Protopterus > Protopterus annectens. The sequence continues at coordinate 1,329,429,466 of NC_056729.1, read as the reverse complement.
AAGGGGCAAGCAGCTGTACACTCTGCGACAATCTGTATAGTGGAAAGGTATGGTATGGATATAGATATATGTGTATACACATAATCCACATACGTAAATCAAAGCAAGTTATGAAATGAGGATTGTACATGTATATATGTATACACAACAGACTTATGTCCCATAGATATGACATATGTACATAAATAGGCGACGTTATATCTAATATGGGTAGACAAACAGACATGCAGGAAAGGTGAATAAACCGCAGCATTCCAAACCATTGGCAAGAAAGTGACAGTCCAACAAGTTCTACACTTTAAACATGCAGATAGGTGTCCATTGCAGGACTCCAAAAATTGAATCTTACGTAGTGTCAACCGACATTGACGCAAAAGAAGTGACCACAGCAAATACGAAATAGCTGTACATGCAACAGTATCAGGTGCAAGGTTGACGACACATGTGTCGATAGAATGTATAATGTACGAACTGATATCCGGAGAGTGGGGAGTGCATATAAGTGTCTCCACACTTCAGTACCGCACACATTAAACATGTGTAATGGGTACTGTAGAGGGTTGTCAGGTATGGGAATCACGGGTATGCAGAAATGGGCCTAGGTGTTGTTTGGCAGGGATTTTGTAGGCCCGCCCCGTAGGAGTGATGTGGGTATAGCACACACCTATATTCTCAATAATGGGGCAAACCATCCACTGGATATTGCGGAAACCATTTTGGCAATATGTAGGGCCCTATATCAGTGTCATGTAGGCGATTATCATGGATGGACATATGTATGACCAAGATGGTACCCATAACTGGCAAACTGTCAGAATAACACAGCTGCACTAAGGCATAGTACATGAAATACAAATAGGGACTATATTAGATATACCCCAGACAAAGTCAGAACGTTGTGAGAATACTGGCGTACCCATGAATACGGATGTTATGAGTGTTACTAATCATGTAATGGAAATGTCAGTCACTATTATCTACCTCACAGTCCGGAATGCCTTGTCAGCAATTTACCAGAAAGGCACATCACTATGACAAATGTAACAAGGTCAAACGTCAGGGCATTTACCCATAATGTGTACAGGTTAGGGGTATGAAGGTAACCTGTCCAAAATACATGTACAGAACTAGTGATACTAGGTGGACAGGTGAGAAGAAAGACATCAGGACAAATGAGAAAACATGTACAAGACACACGCATGTACTCCGAGAAATGTCAATGACAACGTATGCCCTGTGAATGTCAATGTGGAAGGTTAATAGACACAAAAGTAATGTGTCCCTCAGGGTGTCATGCAGTGTCACCGTAACAATGTCCAGTCCCCCAGACACGTATGTGAGCTCTGCCACTGAAGGAAAGTGCAAATACCGGCGCACACATATGGTACATGATAGACCAATTAGTGTGGATAAGCAGCCTGTGTGAGGAATACAACTGTCTGGGTGGGTGTGTCCTGCAATATAAATGTAATGGCATGTGGCCTGTGATGCCGCCATACAGTGTGTGTATTGGTGTCAGAAAGTTGATATTTTGTTACCGACACATACTCCGCAACTGTACAGATTTACGCAGAATGTGCAGAGTTCTGCCTCATATGTTTGGTGTGTTCCACGTAACAACAGTAACATTCTGGCACTTTCATGATAACTGAAGACATGAAATAATGACAAACATGTGAGTAAGACACCAAATCCGACAGAAAAGCCATACTAATGCAAAACCTATTATTGTGTCAGCTATCTACGTTTGTAAGAGCAACATGTCAATACTGCCCCTATGTGTCCCACTATCAGATAAGGCCTTGTCCAGCAACTTGCTCTAGGAGGTGGAGTGGTATGAACAGAAACAGATCCATGTGTGAGGAAACAGCAATATCGACTGCAAGATAACGCAGAAGGTATGAAATGCGCTGCAGTAGGACGTGCAGTACTGTCCGCAGATATGTGCTGACATGTCAAATGACACAGCAGTCTACATGAAGAACCTATAGGGCTGTCACCTTTACAAATGATGATAGTGGGACATACCCAGAGCCACGCACACAGCACAAATAGACATATACACATCAAAACTAGGCCATGATACATGAAGCCTCCGGCATGTACGGGTACAGTGAGAGTACAGCAAAGATAGATGTCTGCCAAGATATACAGCAAACGCCTGTAAGGGCGTGTAACACCTCCCGTAACACGGACGTTGCATGGACAATGTTGGGAGTTGCAACATACCCCATTGGTATGTGAAAGCTATGCAAATATGCGATACATGAAACAGTCAGCTGTCCATGCAAGAGCAGAGTTATGGGCAGAAAATAGATTTTATATATATATATATATATATAGAGAGAGAGAGAGAGAGATACAGACATACACACACACACACACACACACACACACACACACACACACACACGTGGCAGGGCTGGTAATCGAACCTACACATGACTACCCTATCACACTACAGCATGACGCATTTACAGAACACGCTACCGAGATTACTAAACACAGCAGATACACAGGCATTCTACTAGGTGCGTGTCAACATCCGCAAAGGCAAAGACGTCAGCAGGATACATCTGTGTTGCGAAGCATCTAAAAGCATAACCTGAGTCCCCAGGCGGACAGGAGCATGCACACACACACACACACACACACACACACACACACACACACACACACACACACACACACACACACACACACACACATCTGGCAGGCCTGGGAATTGAACTTACACCTAACTACCCTATCACACTACAGCATGACGCATTTACAGAACGCACTACCGAGACTACTGAACACAGCACTCCCAGAGGCATACTTCTAGGTGGGTGACATCATCCGCAAAGGCAAAGACGCCGATAGGGAATGTATGTGTTGTGAGGCATCTAAAAGCATTACTGTTTCCCCAGGCAGCTGGAAACACACACACACACACACACACACTTGGAAGGGCCGGGAGTTGAACACACACCTACCTACTCTAACACACTACAGCATTACACATTTACAGAACGCGCTACCGAGATTACTGAACACAGCACTCCCAGAGGCATACATCTAGGTGGGTGACATCATCCGCAAAGGCAAAGACGCCGATAGGGAATGTATGTGTTGTGAAGCATCTAAAAGCTTTACTGTGTCCCCAGGCAGCTGGAAACACACACACACACACACACACACACACACACACTTGGAAGGGCCAGGAGTTGAACACACACCTACCTACTCTAACACACTACAGCATTGCGCATTTACAGAACGCGCTATCGAGATTACTGAACACAGCACTCCCAGAGGCATACATCTAGGTGGGTGACATCATCCGCAAAGGCAAAGACGCCGATAGGGAATGTATGTGTTGTGAGGCATCTAAAAGCATTACCGTGTCCCCAGGCAGCTGGAAACATACACACACACACTTGGAAGGGCCGGGAGTTGAACACACACCTACCTAGTCTAACACACTACAGCATTACGCATTTACAGAATGCGCTACCGAGATTACTGAACACAGCACTCCCAGAGGCATACTTCTAGGTGGGTGACATCATCCGCAAAAGCAAAGATGCCGATAGGGAATGTTTAGAGAGTGAGCGGTCAGAAAGCATATTACCGTCCCAAGGTAGACGTACACAAACACGCTAGTGCTGTCAACGGGCCAACTAAATATCTATGGAGCACAATAACACTGAATAGATACGGGATGCACCACAGACAGTACACCCTTCGAGAGAGCAACAAGTGTGTTCAATGTAGGCATCCATCGTGACATTGAAATTGGACATCTGGTGCCTGGATGACCACCATAGCTATACAGGATGTCAATGGCCATGCCCACACGCTTAGTATCACACGTCTGTTTGGAATGTACTGTGTGTCCATCTACACAATGGTGTACTGGGCATGCTCACTGTTGCAAAGGGCCAACTTGCATGCACACAGAGTCTAATCACGGAAGGGCGCAGTGTGGAATGTACTGTGTGTCCATCTACACAATGGCGTACTGGGCATGCTCACACACTTAGCATTTGCAAAGGGCCATCTTGCATGCACACAGAGTCTAATCATGGAGAGGCGCAGTGTGGAATGTACTGTGCGTCCAGCTACACAACGGCGTACTGGGCATGCTCACACACTTAGCTGTTGCAAAGGGCCATCTTGCATGCACACGGAGTCTAATCACGGAGGGGCGCAGTGTGGAATGTACTGTGTGTCCATCTACACAACGGCATACTGGGCATACTCACACACTTAGCTGTTGCAAAGGGCAATCTTGCATGCAGATGGAGTGTACACACAGAAGGGCACAGTAAGGTATAACTGCCCTCACGCACAGGGCGGTCACACATGCAGTGACCTGTACACACACAGCTGCCATCACAGCTGTCACAGGTGCAGGTTGCACATGTACACACTGCAGTGTAGACTGTAGCTGTCAAGTCAGCACCATGTCGTTGGTGCAGCACTACACAGCCTTACGGTCCAACAACACCATGTGACACATGACCACTGGGCTGTACAGCGGTGTACACCAGCTGTGCAGAGTACACATGTACCAACAGGGATCCAACAGGTGTTATGCATTGCAATGATACCAGTATACATGAACAGGTCGGCTCAAGACATACCATGGCCCTTACACAGCTGTGACACCTGACTGTTGCTGTACACCAATGAACACACGCCTGGGTATGTCATACATGTGATTGTGTGGATGTGTGCATGGACTACACACACAACACATATATACATGGCCTTTGATGTACCTCGTGCATAACACTGGCCTAATCAGTGCTACACACGCGAATTGAATGTGGGCCCATGTCTGTTGAATGCTCACACTACAGGGGGTAGCAGTGTTGACCGGGACACATACCCTTGTACTGGTCGCCTGTGACACCCGTGATATCATACCGCAGTCCATGTGTTATGTATGTCAACACACATGTCCAACAATAGCAATGCATACAAACATGGCAACAGGAGACACATGTGACATCTGTACTGTGCATGCAGCAAACATGCATGTGCAGTGGCCAATGTCCATAACATAGTTGCACCTACCTACAACATGCAGACGCAATGCAGACCCATCATTGACATCTGTATACGGTGACAAATAAACAGCATGTATGGAGGGATGTGTGTACATAACGTGGTGAACCACCTGACTAGATGTATGTGTGCAGGGGGTGGCTCACAGTTGTGTCACACACCATCCTATCATGCCATGTGCCAACTGTACGCTATGTTGCTGTTACGTGATGGTGCTGACATAATGCATACACAGCAGTCAGGTGTTAACAGCTGTATGTCATATGGCACCTGTAACACCTACACCCTCTCGTGTGTATATAGCAACACATTTGCCAGATATAGCGTTGGTACACATAATGCAATCAATACCGCTGCATGTCCATCAAACATGTCATCATATGGCTGGTGTATCATTCCCAGCACTGCCATGTGTGTCCGAATGTGTGACCAGGGATGCCACATATCACGGGGAATATGTCCCATTTGCTACACATCCCTGTACACCATTGTAGAGAACTGTACATACGTCAGTGTGGGAAGCATGACGTTCGCCGGTGAGGTGCATCACACACATCGGCTGTCCGTATACACATGTGTGGTCCCCACAGTGTGTGTGTGTCTGTATGTATGTCTGGTGCTTGGTGTGAGTGTGTATGCTAATATACGGTGGGAAATTATCACTGGCCCCACGTGTTGACTAACCCATAATGGTGATGCATTGCACAACCCTGTTGATGCCATAGGTCCCAGCCATACTGGCTACCTGTGCATGTCCCTTCTCTGTGACACGTCGTGTGGGTGCATAGTACTGTGAGGGTGATGACCACAAAGGCAAGGGTCCCCAGCTGCATACTATGGGGTGTGCGTTATAGTGGTGTACACCCCGTGACTGCGGCCATGTTCACGTACTGTTACAGGGTCCTACTGCTGCACAGTGTGGCCTCCAGCTACCAAGTGACACCTCACATCATCATTGGCCAGGCCGCTGTGTACAACCCCTGCACCATGTCACCATACCTGTAATGTGTCCTGCTATGTATGTCACGTCTCTGTCCAGTGTAGCCTGTGGCACCGACCACATGCATCAGGTGCAGTATATGTGCGGACATCTGTGTCATGTTTGTGTGTCCAACAGTCAGGATGAAGGTACATGTAACATGCTGATATTGCCAGACGTGCCTGTGTGTATTCCACAGTTACACGTGGGGGACTGCAAACACTGCTACCTGTAGGCACATGCAAGTACACCATAGGAGGGAACCAGGGTATCACAACCAACATGGTGCTACAGATGTAACCGAGACACATACCGTGAACACATCACAATGCATGCTGCACCTGCACTACATGGTGTGACTGGTGCATGTCGACAGTACACAACCTATGTCACATACACAACTCAGTATTCACACACAACCACTGCAACATACACATCCCTCACTATGCATACACAGGTATTACATACACCTCTCACTATGCTGTTCACCCTGTGCATCAGAATATTTGTGCATAACCCTGCACCGATGGTGTGGATGACAGGGATGCGGCACAGGCTTCATCATATGCACAGGGTGATATGTTTGCCAGGGGCATAGGCTGCACCAATGGATAACATCATGTGTGTGCATAAGGGCCAGTGAGGTGACTGGACATGTCTGTGCAGAATGCATGTGGATGTTGTGGAGCCCTACAGTTGTGTTTGCTGTGTGCGTGTATGTGTGTACACAGTTCTGCCATTTGTGATGCCTACACGGGGTATAATTGACAGCCTCAGATTGTACAGTGCAGGTTGTATAGCTCTCTGTGTCCGTCCACGGCCACGTGACCTGTGCCTGCCTGGGGTTGCATGGGCACTACCAGGTGGAGGTACAGAGTGGCTACTGTCCGACGTGTCCCCGCTGAGACCGTCCAGGCCCACCACCACGTGGCCTGCTATGTCCTGGTGTTGACAGCACAGCAGTAGCTGCACTGCTACTGCTACTGGCACTCTGGGAGCGGGCATGTGAGGTGGCACGCTCACGTCGACCTACACTAGGTGGTGTTGCTGGCCTAGGTCCACGTGGCCTACGCCTCACTCCTACCAGGTGTTCCAGCACAGACAGCTCCCACTCACGGATTGCCATGCCTCGGTCAAGGATTCCGACCATTTCACCTAGTCGCCTATCCAGAACATTAGCAATCTGCTGTTGAGCATTTGCCAATGCCTGGATGTTGTCATTTAGGGTATGGATAGCAGCCCTCTGCAGCCTCTGCCCTTCTCTGTTCTGCTGTTCAGCACGTGCCTGTGCCGCCACTACAGTCTGGAACATGCGTCTGGTGATACCAGCTGCTGCGCTCTGTCCTGCAGGTGCATGTCTGCCAGAGGTCCTCCTACGAGCAGCACCGGCCACATGCCTGTGTGGCACATCTGCAGTCATTACACTAACACCATGGTGTGTAGACACACCTTCTGTAGCCACCACACATTCCTGTTCCACGCCAACAGACGCTGACTGTCGTTCCTCTATGGCCACCGGTGATGCGGTATGTGTTGGCCGCAGAACTGTGTGCGGGGAAGAGGGGGACATAGCTGGGATGGTAACCATTGGCACAGATTCAGCCCCTGACAACCCTGCCTGTACCTCATGCATATGTTCATCACCGCTAGTATCTGTGGGGACACTAACATCAGATGGACCGCAGGAGGGTAACGCACCTACATGACCTGTGAATGCAAAGAAATACTGTAAAGTACAATAGACACAGACAACCACACACACACAGACACACACACAGACACACAGACACACAGACACACACAGACACACACAGACACACACAGACACACAGACACACCATGCATGTGATTTGTCAGATGGCATGCAGCATGCCTGTGGTAGAGCAGAGGGCATGCAGCTCAGACATTAATAGTGTTAGTAAGCATACCTCCCTGGGGTGCACACTACAGCAAGCAGGTGTCATATCAGTAGCCATGCAGTTCACACAATCATGGTAGTATGCATGCATCCCCGTGATACACCATGTGGCCCAGAACAGGATAACAGTACACATGGCTGACGTGTCCTTGACATGTAATTTGCTGACATGTGCATTAACATGCATACATGTTTGACACAATGGTGTCCTGACACATGTACAGCAAATAATGGGCTTTACATTGCAGTGTTGTGTGTATGCCCTACAGATAGAATGCATGTTTAGCAAATGTGCATGAGCACGGGAGGGTAGTGTGAGCCATCTACATTGCTATACAGTGTGATGTACAGACACTGTGCCATTGCATGGCAACATAAGGCATGTATGTTGCTGTAGAATGCATAATATGTACACATTGCATAGCCATAACTGCAACACAGTCGTGATGTTCGACAGATCGTATATGGTAGACTTCAGTGACACCTCCAGTAGCTGTGCACAGGCTTTTAGGTTGTCCACTGTACCACATCAACTGTATAATCGGTCAGCTAAGGCTATAATTGGACCATGTGTGGACAATGTGCAACAGGGTGTATACACATCCCATGTACTGTGTGGCTACATGTCTCTGGCCATCCCCCATGGCCATGTGTGCACATGTGGTGGCCAATTGTGTGTGATGGGCATCTTCTCCACATGTCTGTGTGGTCCCATATGACATACACCCATACATGTCAGATATGTCACATTCCACAGGTCTATGCAGACAACGGGTTGTATGTTTGGTATGTGGGGTATAGGTCATGTGATAGTGTGACAATATTGCAGACAGAACACTACATGTCTGGGACATGTCAGGTGGCACATCACAATGTGTGCACCCGATGCAGGGGCATATGACACAATGGTGACACTTGTGGGCTTCCCATATCACAGCTCACTGTGTGGTACTGTGTGCGTACCACACATGTTGTTCCAATGCATATTACATATGCCTCCATTGTAGAACACCTCCACCATTGTATGCACAGCTGACCACACATGTTGCAATGACAAGTACTGTGGTTTCAAGTCTGTGTATCATTACGTGTGAATATATTGCACATGGGTGGCATATGTGAATGCATAGTGGTGCGACCTGCATATCGTGACTGGAACAAACATCAGGTGTGCAAGTGTTAACTGGCCACATGGCAAATAGATCTACACTGTAACATGCCTGATACTGATGACAGTCTCACCTGCAATGGACCCATGTCTGTGCGGCACGCCAGAGGTACCTGTATAGGGGTGACACACCAGTATGAACATTATCCATGACTGTATGACAGCCACAGGTTGCACTGTGCATGTGCACACATTCACCTGTGTAATAGCATATAGTATGCACATGTGTGCATACACAACGTAGCATACTGTAGTATGCAGCATGTGTGTCCACATACCTGGCATATGTTGTTACTTTACATTATGTACAGTGACACATGCAACTGCATGGGATATAATAGCCATATGTGCATTACTGACTTACCAGGCAACTCCAGGCTCATTGGTTGGGAGACACCCACCTCCACGATGGCAGCTAGTGTTTCTGGATGCTGTTCCCTGGGTGTCCCCAGACTGGCAAGTAACTCCTCGGTGTGTGTGAGTGGGGGCTGGGTTGGTGGCCCACCACCTGTTCCACCTTGTTCCCTGGCGATTGCAGTGGCACGCTGTTTTGCATGTCATATCAGGTCCATGCAGTGTCTGCGCACCTGCTGGTAGGTGCAGTTATGGCCACCCACATCGTTCACCCTCCTGCGTAGATCCTGCCACAGGTCATCCCGCTGCTGGGCATGCTGTGGCACATGGCTGAACAACAAGTCATAGTTGTCATGGAGCTATGGGATGAGGACATCATCCTCCAAGCAGGTGTATGCTGGGAGGCCTGTACGGGGCATTATCTGTAAAACATAATGATGGTGACAGGTCACAGTTTCAGAGATGTACAGAGATACTGCTGCACATACATTTCTATGACATCAACTGCATCTGCACAGTTATCTTTGCAAAGCACCATGACACTGACACGACTGACGTGTTTGTGTCACACATGTCACACCCATTATGCATTGGATATCATCACCAGATATGTGTGTCACCTCATTACAGTGTTCATACTCCATGTAAATGCTGTCTTGCTGTGGGCATGTCTATTTGCCTGCACTTGTGTTCTTACCTATCTGCACATGCCTCGATGTGTCCACGGTACTACTGTTGACCTGGATGCTGTGTATATGTCACATATCAACACAGACACAGCCGGAATGGACTTGAGCAGTGACAATGCACACATACGCATGGACACCTGTACATGCATGTGTTTTGCCATATACATCTACACAGCACTGTACAACTGTTCAACATCCTGACACGGATCGCCTGTATTACACGTGATAGACATGGGACAATGGATAGTCAGACGACATTCGCAGGGATGGTCATCAACCATAGCATGTGCGGGCACAGTTTCCACGCTGTTACAGATGGCCATTGTGCCATCGCAAGCTGCATCAGTGCCACATTACTGATCCAGTCAGTTGATAGTACATCTACCATGCGGCCATCACACCATGTATGACTGGGATGACATCTGCAGCTTTGATGGACAGGGTTGCATGGTATGGCGGGAATATGTCACATATATGGCACAGGGATCTGTCCAGCCTGTGGCGATCCTAGTATTAGGATGGTGGCTGTCCATGACATATGTCATATAGAGCAGGATATGGACATGTAGCATGTCCATCATCATGGTGTAGCAAATGTCCTTCTGCAAGGTAGATGGCATGCTGCATAGTGGAGGTGTGGATTGTGAAGGCTGTTATCGCACATCCATGCATAGCCATTACCCCTTACAGGTGGTATGTGATCCATTATTGGACACCACAGTGCTGTATATGCCTGACCACTGATCTCCGTGCTCATAGATGGCACCCTGACATGACATGGGTACCTCAGATGACTACCTGAGGGGCCTGGAGACGTCACCATGTCGGGGGTGCACTGCAGAGCACCATCCCTTACACAGTGTCCATAATGATGACCACAGCCTAGGTAGCAGTTTATGGGTACAGGGATGTTCACCTAGCGGTGACACTGCTGGTATCATCCATCAGACTGTGCACATATGTCACACACCTCACACACACAGCCCATTCTGTATGTTGTTCACAACACTGACACAGCTAAACTGATAGGTCATGGCCATTCACAGCCTTACATACACAGATGCCTAACATTTGTGTGTGTGGTATGGGCTACAATGAGGGTGGTGTACAACACATTAACCCTGTTCTACTGTATCTGGCACAGATGTGCTGTGCACATGTCACTCTTGCACCTTTTGTAGTTGTGGGTTTGTCAACAGGCCACTGGTGGAACACACCTGTGACATGCAAAGGTATTTGTAATCAAATATCCGTGCTATCTTGCACATCTGTACTGCTAACATCTACAGTGCTAATGGTTCATGGACATGCACACCATACTCAGCAGGGTTATAGTGCGGTGCCACCCTAAATGACTGTTCATCACCACTTGTGGGTTGATATTATCCAACACCCTATCTGTTTTGTATGGTCATGCTAGGCACTTGTTCAGAACATGTGAGCATGTCATGAGCTAATGATTACTATAGCGCCCATTCCACACCATTTCCCACAGGTACACTGGCTGTCCTACACTTCCCAGCTTGCTTAAGGTACAACAGCTGTTGTACACACGTAACGCACATATCCTGTGGGACATGGTTGTATATGCAGGCATGTCCAACTGTCACGTACCTGTGCTACTGCCTGTCTATATGAGGGATATGTCGTACATGTGGCAATAGAGCAATTGTCTCGTGTACACATTCAATGCTCACTTCCCAACATACGGCACTACAGCCTGTGGGGGATGCACGTCTGCAGCCGTGCTGGGCCCATAGTTCTCAGGTGTACCTCATTACGGGGAACGTACCTTATTTATTTATTTTATTTATTTATTTATTTAAATTTGTTGACCGGGAGTGTCCGACTGGATGTGGGTCCATTTTCAGCGGAGGCACGGGGAGAAAAGCTCCACAGTAAAATAAACAGACAGTAGTTACATTGGATTACATAGTGATTAACAATTTAACATAGAAATTACTTACAACATATTTACAGATGAAGAGCATAGTACATCAGTAGACAACTAGAATCTTTATCTGTGAAGTACATAACAGGCATTAACAAATGTAACAATGAGAAGTTCCTGCTGTATAATAAGTACTAGGCTTATGAGCATCTGAGCTTGCTATCATCAAGGTAGTTAGTGGAGGTGAAAGAAAGGTAGTAGTTGGATGGGGTGGATGATATTAGAGTGGGAGTTGCAAGGGCATAGCCAGCATGTTTTTAGGTTTTGAAGTTGGTGCATGATGGTACGGAGGTAATTGTGGGTGGGAGTGAGTTCCATAATTTGGCTATGGCGCAAGAGAATAGTGCTTCACCAGCAGAGTTATTGGCTTTAGTGATCTGCAAGTGATTTTTGTTGCTGGATCTTAGTGGTCTGGTGGTGCGATAGGGTTGGAGTAGATTCTGGAGGGATGGGACATTTAGTGGATGGTTTACTAGTTTGTGGGCGAGTGAGAGTTGATACCACTGAAGGAGGTGAGGGAGTTCAAGCCAGCCCAGTTCAGCAAGTGAGAGACAGTGGTGACTACGGTAGGATGCCCCTGTGGCAAATTTTGCGATTTTGTTGTAGCAGGTCTCTAGCTTGTTTAGATCGCATTGCCTTAGGTTGGTATATACTGGAGAGGCATAAAGTAGGGTGGAGATAAGGTGGGAATTTGCTACTGAAATCTTTGCTGCTTTGGTGAGAAATTGTTTATTTCTATATAATGCTCCTAGTTTTTTGTGGACTTTTTTTATGGTCATGGATATGTGAATGTCAAATTTTAGTTTATTGTCTATTTCCACTCCTAGCAATTTGGTATGTTCAGTTGGGTATATAGTGGTGTTATCTTTTGCTGTGATGTTAAAGTGAGAGTTATTTTGAGTATGTTTGGTGGGTTGGAAGATGAGTAGTTTAGTTTTGTTTGGGTTGAGTATTAATTGGGCATCGGATAACCATGTTTCAACAGAGGAAAAGGCTTCCTGTGTGACTTTTTGCAGTTTGGGTAGGGACTGGGCTGAGCAGATGATGGTAGAGTCATCTGCGTATTGGATGAGTGTGCCATGTTTGGTGGCAGAGGCTAGATTATTGGTGTAAACAGAGAAAAGTAGGGGTCCAAGGATGGATCCTTGGGGAACCCCTATGGAGACAGGTAGTTGGAGAGATATGTCATTCTGCCATACAACGGATTGTTGGCGGTCAGACAGGTAACTCTGAAACCAGTTGGCGACTGATTGTGAGAAGGATAGGTTATTGAAGACAGAGATAAGTTGTTTGTGTGGGACCATGTCAAATGCTTTAGATAGGTCTAGGAAAGTAGCAGAGGAGAGATAGCCATTGTTTTTATGCTGAAGGATAGTGTTAGTAAAGGAGAGTAAGGCAGTGGTGGTGCTATGGTTTGGTCGGAAACCATGCTGAGTACTGGAAAGGAGGTTGTTAGTAAGGAGGTAGTGTGAGACCTGAGAGTGTATGCATCTCTCTAGTATTTTGGAGAGTGGAGAGAGAATAGCTATGGGGCGGTAATTGGTTAGTTCTGCAGAGAGTACCTCATTTGGGGTTCTAAAAGGTGCATGTTCCTCAAGGTTCCACATTGGAAGGGTCTGTCACACATTCGTTGTTGTACATAGTTTACCTGCTAGCCATGTCTAGATAGATGACAATCATAGTAATTCATTGGAATATCTGTTTTATATGTAAGACCAGCCTATTTTAGCCATCATATGCCCTTCCTAGTTGACGCTGTTAGTAAGCCAGTTGTAAGTGTTCCACGTTTCGCCCATTTGTCACACTGTATGAGGGCTAATGTTCCTCATTTTGGGGACAGGAGGCTGACAGCTATGGCTGGGGGTAATGCTGTCGCCAACCCTGACTGCACCTGACAGTCATTTGGGGATGTGTAACATTCGCAACACACACCACCCATCACATAGTCTCACATAATCTACACCACTGGCCACACCTACGAGGACAACCTGTGCAGTACGTCTCCATACTCACTGTAGGCACCAGAGGTAGCCCCCATCATGGAAGAAAACATCACCAGCTTATAGCCCACAGACTCATGTGTGCCCACCACATAGAGCCAATAGTGTGTTATAACATTCACAACACACCAGTCATAGCTGACTCTGTAGGGTGTCACACTGCAGTTTCACACAGCAGGCTACAGAAGGTGTTAGTCGCTTACATCTTGCTGTCGGGTAACTGCTTCTGCAACATAACCTATGCACCCATGCCACACCTCACCAGGTATGATATGTCTGTCATTCGCCATGTTAGTGTGACTGCCCTGTGATGCCACTTCACAGACTACGTGTGCAGGGACATGCAATAGCTCACCAGTCATATAGCCCTGAGGGTGTGGGCCTAGCCCTGGGGAGCATTTTGCATTCGTCCAGACATGATACCACTGTACAATGACCGACTGTGTCACTTCAACAGTTGCCTATGCTCCTATTGTCATTCCACAGGCATGTGGTATCTGTCCGCTATGACTGTCCTGGTCAAACACAATGCTGTGGCACAGATGACTTGCACCTGTCGGCCCTGGGAGTACAGCTCACATGCTAGCCTCTTGCTGCTGCTATACTGCCTGTCCTGCACAGTTTCCAATAACTGTCACCGGCAGGGCGGTATCTGGCATGCACAACATGGGGTCATGTGACACATTGCTTGCATCTTCCCCTGTGACGCACGCAGGCAAGGCACACCTTATAATGCACCACTACAACATCTCTGCAGTGACTGGGACCTGCCTGTAGGCTCTGCAGAGCACACCTGCAATGACAGGTTATAGATGGACCATACCTTCCAGGCACATACCTGGACCGGCACACCCACAGCTGAGGGGTTCCCATATCCCACTATGTTTTGCACACATCCTGGCAAGTTGCTTAGCACAATGCATCAGAGGTGCTCCACGTGCAACTAACTGTGTCCGGGACCGCTATACACATTGTAACAAGCGACAGAGTCAACATCATACCCCACGGGTAACATACCTTCTATGGTGGTATAGTGGACAGTGGGCCTCAGCTACTACTGATGTGTGACTGACACTACCCCACACTTCACTGGGTTAGCCACTCATGTACCGACACATCCATGAGTCATACCCTCCACTCTGCTGGATCAACACATACACACCACCTCCAAGACCTACATTACCCTTGGCATGAACACTACCACCATGTGACTGGTGTTACACACCTGGGGTTATCCCCTCATTGGTGGATTCCGAACATATGCTAATCTACCTTGTTAGCCACATCCCGGAAACACACCCATCACAGCATACACAGTACATGTGTACTAATACACCTACTACAGACGTTTGCTGACAGCGGTTGTTAACATCATGACACCCGTGCAGATGGACAATGCACATACAAATGCTGACACATACCCCAGTGCACTTAATTAGCATGTACACAACTGCATGGATCATGCTATTCTACACAGAGCCATGATGGTACACACCAGATAACAGACGCCACTTTGGTGGTCATGCTCCATGGACATATGATGTACAACAACAGGTGTAGGCTGTTGCACAGTGGTGTACATTCCCATGTGTGGGGTGGCTCACTGGTCAGCCGTGGTGGGGCCACAGGGTCCCTCATCACATACTCCAAGACTAGCTACGTAAACATGACTGCCACACATTCCGGGGTGTACCACCAGGCATTATGGTGGTATGTCAGTATTCAATGGCAACACCCACATCTGCTGTCACATACAACAGTCACTCAGGAACATTGCAGACCCAGGTATTGTTGGCAGCATGCTGGAGGATGGATTCAATGCTGACAGTACACCCTCTCACTCACTACAGGGCCGCAATCCATACATGATCATTGTGGTGTCCCTGTGGGCACACCTACACAGTACTGACCTACACTCTATGTGTCCTGGGACACTGGCCCCATGTCACCTTCCAACGTCCCAGGCTGTGATGTCCACCAACCTCTGAATTACTTGTCTCCCCACTAGGCCACCGTATTCAGTAATAGCCTTGTTTCAGACATTGTAGACCCTGAATGGCACACAGCAGCATTTATCACACTACACACAGGTGGCACCACATTGCATGAGTGGGACTATAGTCCTACACACCTGACTGGACTGTTCTGCATGGCTATGGGGCACATCGTCAAGGACGTCATTCTCAGAGACATTGTTGGTCTCCGTCCTCTGCTGCCACCCGGGTTGGGCTTGTTAAGGCCAGAGCATGGCGCCTACACATGTTGGACTCCTTTCATACAGTTACCAGGCCAGTTGCTGATGGTGGAGTCCACACATCCTACATTGTCCTCTCATTGCCTTTCAGCACCATTCCCCATTCTGGTATTGACAACATACACATCCACCTGCACATCGTACCCTGTGTCTCAGGATGTTATGCTATGTGGCTCATGGACAGGACACACAGTGAGGCCAGCTTACCATAGTACCTACTACATGTCAGGTACTTTGGCATACCACAGTCCTCAGTCATAGGGCCCCTCATGTTAAGTATATGCTTCCCTGTGGAACAGGCTGGCACAGGGGACTTTCCCTGCCTAGCTTTAGAACCCCTACATACCAAGCGCCATGATTGCTCCACCAGCTGATACTGACTCCAACCATACGGGTGTTGCTGTGACAGATACATAATATGACTATCATGGCATCAAGCTGCATGACACAAGGTGCATGCACATCACCTTTGCATTACACCATTCACCCACTGACTATCACATGGATGGTAGTCCCTTACATACATATCACATTGTACATGTTTGCAGTACACACATATGTCGCACCCACTCCTGTGGTTACCGTATTGCCACTGTGGCATGGATATCCTCCTACATGGCCACACCTATCTGTACTGGGTGTGTAACTGGTACATAGGCACCCAATGTACCTCTGAACTCAAGCCATCTACACACATTCAAGGGTACACCACCCCATTTAGGGTGTACCTTACACAACAGCTACAGCTTTACATGCAACAACATTAACACGCCATGACGTTTACTGAGCTCCGACAGTTTAAATATGCGGCTGCACTACAGACACCACATCTGTACACATTTGCATACTACATACTCAGGGGTGACCTCTGCTGTTCAGACAGGGCCCATGTCCACAACATTATTGATGGATATACTCCTCATACACAACATAAGCAGAGGCCACTGTGAGCAACATGCTCATGGATATGTGCACACATGCCACAATGAGTGGGATGTGCTTCTGGGTTACATTCCCAAACAGGACACTCACCATGCTGTGGAACATAAGTCCTCTGTACATCACGCAGGGACACTCAGTAGCACTGTTCATGTGATACCTCCCTTGGTGGTTGGGAGACACATGTAGGACTGGGATCACTGCAGTGGCTGTACTGTGCAGTGGTGCAGGTGACACCTGGCTCTGCTCTTCACAGGACACTACCCTGGAGAGGTGCCACTAGTGTGAACACTGTAGTTGTGCTTACACATGGACTTGACAGACTGCATAGTACCCCACTATGCACCTGTGCAGCTATTACATGTCCTTTGTGCATGGTTACTTGGTAGCCCTCCCATTTAGATTAGCTATCATGCTATTAGTATGTCCCATACCTATAGGCCATATGCATCCTGTTATTGTACATACCAATAGACGATACCTGTGGTATGCATGATATGCCTGTTATGCTGTGTAGAATATCTGTCATATCTACCTATAATACTATACATTACACATATTTCACATAGTATCCCATAATGCAAAGCATACTTGCTCAGCGGGACCACCTTACATATGTCAGTAACGTTATTTACCCATACACATGCGTGCTGTGACAGTATATCAGCATATACTATCCCCTGCTATGGCACGTCCTTGTTGGACTTACCCTACCACTGACGGCGGGTTGTATGGCATTGTTCTGTTTAATGGCCTCATGTAGCATCCCTTCTGGTGTCTATGCTGTGTACCTTGTGTCCCACTGCTGGACGCACAGATTCTACAAGCGTTAGTATGCTCAGCAAGACATCACTACATCAATACCTTTCCCCACTTTATGCATTGCGGACACGTTTAATTAATACAAACCAGGCTATACATACAGTAAAACTAATTAATACAGATCATGCTATACATAACCTTACATATTGGGCGTTCTACATACCTTGTTGTCATTACGGCATTTCGTTTCTATCTCTCTCACAGTGTTTCAACTGTTTTTCGGTATGAGCATACGGTTTGAATGTCTGCCAAGTCATCCTTATATACGTCGATACCTGAAACATGTGGATTCTTCCCGCCAATTGGTGTTCCTGAGTGACTAATTACTTGCATATCAGCTGTGCAGCTACTCCATTCGCCAATTACGTGGTGACAGTGGGGTATAATTGGATTCTCCACTTGGGAGTTGCCTATTTGCCCTACCTTCGGGGAGACGGTCTGTATTGTGTTTTGTTATGAGTAACTGCAACTGCTATGCATGGAGACAAGTATAGTTTGGATTCATGTCCCCCATGGATTGTGTGTGACAGGTAGAGTATTTGGTTCAACATGTGGGCGTACCTGTCATCCCGATATCTGTTAACGGAGTATTGCAATCAATACCTGTAACATGGCTGTTTGTTCCATTATACAATGCCTGCAATTTTGCATGTCGCCTTTAATTGTGTCTCTCACACGGTATGTTGAGGGTTCTGCAGATGTAATTGACTGACTGGATGTTTGTGTTGCTATTACAGTTTGTATTGCTTTAGTTTCTAGTGTGGGGGATGTCAGTGGTTGTACGTAACATATACGGTTTGTGGGCCTTGCATTTCTACATAATCCATATATATGTGTGTGGGCTCAGTCCCTGATTAGAGAGCTAACAGTTAGTAGACTTATGTTACGGGATTGTACGTTGGGCCATTGTTAATTGGTTTCTATATCGTCTGCAGGTGAGCTTGCTACTTGTATACCTCCGTAATTGCAGCGATATATCAGGGGATATGTGTAGGTGACAGCTATCCCTTCTATTTCTGTTCCAGATATTTGCAGTCATTGTGGTTGTGTTGTTAAAAGAGCCTGTTTGCCATGGGTTGCCACCTTATCATATGGTCATTGTTGGACACTTGCGGGACACAAAGCAGTGTTTACAGGCCAACACGTAGCCACAGTCAGTACACAGGTAGCACATACTTTTATCCTCACTACATACCTATTGTTGTGACTTTGGATACTTATCATATTGCATGTAACATTTAAGTTTCTTACATACAGGCATAACTATTAAATACGACTGTTACATTATATATGGGACATATTTATGTCCTACCATCTCGGACATTTGCCCTTTGTACTGTTTTATGTCAGGACACACCTGCCCAGGGTGGGGATGTCCCTCCTACTGTGGTACAGATAGTAACCGTATGCCTACGGCTAGCTATACCCACACCTGCCATACTGGTGTGCCTCTGACTTGGCACCAACATACACATGTTGCGGACACACACACACAGTACACTCACAGACACAGTTGAACACAGTACCTACGTGGACCGTGACACCGTCATCGGTGACTAACTGTCCCTTCATATCATCATACTATTACTCGCGGATGTACTGTTCCAGTACTGTGTTCTATCGGTCTTTCAGCCTCATGGTTACGCATGTTGGTATGTTACACATTCCATGGTTGGCAGTATCCTATTTATTTGTACCTCAAGATGTTATGAATGTTGTTGAACTATCTATCATATTTGCAGATATCGCTGAATCCATCTATATCACCATATATCCCTCTACTGCCCTTTCTATCTGTATTATATATATGCATATGTGTACATATATATATATATATATATCTATATAAATATATATATATATATATATATATATATATCTATATATATATATATATATATATATATATATATATATATATATATATCTGGCGGGGAACGTGACAGGCACACAGCACCACCATATGCTGTAAGACTCATGTACTGTTCAGGTGTTGGCATTCCGTGTTGCACTGGCTGTTGTGTTTACAATGTTTGAGGGCTGCCTATGTAGGAGTCACACATTGGGCCACCTATACATTACAATTTACAGGTGGTCATGTTTGTGTGCCATCCACTTTACTGTGTGTGCAGGTGGAGAGGTGTCAGTCCATAGGGGCCTACATGGTCAGTGTATGTGCTATACGTTCCCTCTTTGCCAAGGCGTAGGCATATTGGGCATGCCTCCGTCTGCCTACTGGGGCTGGCACAGTGTGTTCATGGTCTGAATCCCTCTGTGCCTGTACTGGCCTTGGCAATTGCGGTGGGCTATGAGGGCCTTCACCATTTTGTCCCTGCTGCAGCTGCTTCCGCAGGATCATATTATGTAGCATGGCACATACTATGACGATGTGGGCACACGTGCCTGGAGAGTACTGCAAGGCTCCACCAGATGTATCCAAGCACCGGAACCGGGATTTCAGCATCCCGAACACACACTCTATGATGATTCTGGTTTGTGCGTGTGCCTCATTATGGCGTTCTTGCATGGGTGTGTGTGCATTTCTGATGGGAGTCATCATCCACGGCTCCAGTGCATAGCCAGCATCCCCTACGAGATGGCCATGTGGGATGTCCCCCCTGACAAATACCTGATACAGCTGTGAGGCATGCCAGATATGGGAGTCATGGTAGCTTCCAGGGCTGCCAGCACACACATCCATGATAATGCCCTGGGCATTGCACACGACCTGGCAGTTGATGGAGTGGAATCCCTTGTGGTTTATGTAGCGCATACCCTGCTCACCGGGTGGTGACTTGATTTGTATGTGCGTGCAGTCTATCGCACCCAGTACCTCCGGGTATTGTGCCACACGGTGGAAGTGGCGCATATTGCTGGCCAACTCCTCCTGAGTTCTGGGGAAGTATATCTGCTCATTGGCATGTGGTAACATGGCATCCAGGAACTGGTGTAGTACCCTGGATGCTGATGCCTGTGAGATACCCATTATATCTCCAGTTGGCCTTTGAAAGATACCTGTGGCCAGTATTTGCAGGCTTACACATACCTTCGTGTCCACTGGTATGGGTTCCCCTCTGTTGTTTCTGGTTCTCAGGCATGGCCGGCACAGCTCCACTATTTGCTGTAAGATGTCCCTGTCCACCCTGTAATGCTCTACTATCTCCAGGTCATGTAGCCCCTGGTAGGTTACCCTTGGTCTGAACACTCTCCTTCTCCTCCGAGGCCTGCGGTGGTTGTCGGCATCATCCTCCACAACACCGTCAGTCTCTAACACATGCTGATGAATCACAGCTATGGCAGCTCCCAACATGTACATTTTAAAAGTTTCCCGTGTGTTTACACCTATGGTGCGGTGTTTGGGAATACACAGGTGTGTGTTGGGTGCTTACACCCTTTATACTATTGTGCTGTGAACACCGATGATGTCATAGGGTGTGTATGTACGTTCGTAGCTACAGGTTATGTTATGTGTTTTACTGCCGGAACTACTATTGTTGTGCCTTTGGTATTGAATTACATTTGCCTGCCATGGATTACCTCTTGACCTTCCCTTTACATTTCTGCGCATTGCACCTACCATTTTCTGGCGTGCATCCTGCAGCCTACTTTCATTTGTGCTTTCCTGGACCTGGCGTATCTTGCATTATGTGTGCTACTGCCGGTCTGCTGTCAGTTTGCTTTGCTCTGCTGTGTCAGGTCTCCTATCTTTGCAATCCAATACCTCCCCTCCTTTCTTTGCATTCACATGCCTCCCCTATCCTGTTTTGCAGGTTTCTGCAAGCGTACTTGTCAGCTGCCGTCGATTGGCCTACGTGGGTTGATTGGTGTTGATTGCTCATTAGTACTCCAATTACCCTACTTCCGCATTTCCTTTTCTTCCCCTGACCTTCCTGTTTCTGGTATTGTTTGCGGTGCGTGCGTCCGATTACTGGGTTTCGGGCACGTTTTCATCCTTGTACACATGCGCTTTTGGCCACCATGTGTGCTCTCAGCTAAACGATTCCTCCCCACCTCTATCCTGCGGCTTTGTTTAGCAACGGACAGGCCAGATTTGCAATGCTCCAATGTGCTTAGTGCTACAGTGGCACACCCCTCTGCTGATGTCATGTATCTCCTCTGAGCCACTCCTCAGTGTTATACCGCTGCGCCGTATGGTACAACCTTCCTCCGGTGGGACATTTGCGATTCAGTATTATCTGCCTCATTTACATGGCATTGACTACTAATTCATAGTTACCGCGCCGAACACTATCGCAAGCCCTTAGCAACCCTTGCACCTTGGTTGTGGTGTTCCATGCCTACCATTGTGTGTTATGCTGTAAACCTGCGATTTTATGACATTTTTATATTATTTCTTTATGTTACAGCTTCCGCACACATGCCCTGCGGTTCTGCTGTGCGTTACTGTGGACATGACATTAAATGTTGTTATTTACATGTTGTGCATCTTTTCTTATGCCATTGGCTGTGTATTTCGCCATTGGCATATGTTCACGTTGTGATACCTGGGTCTGGCCCTCTTTCATAGCTCCGATGTTAAGTTTGGGAAAATGTAAACTGTGTTTTTTGGTTTACATTTCCGTGGGCTTACGCTACGCCTGCACCACTTCACGAATCACTATATGCCTTCATTTGCATGATGCAACACTGCACATGGGGTGATTTGCATACCTACACCGGGGGCTGCGCAGATCTGGCGTACGCCGGTAGTGCACGTGGAATTAGATTGTACCTGAATCTCTCGGCGGCCATATTTGGCATTATAACGCCTACGCTATGCGTGCGCCTGGCGCAAGCTTCATGAATCCCGGGGATTGTTTTTTAATGTTATGCCTTTGTGTTTTCATTTTGCTTTCACTTCATCCAGATTTATTGTGCTGAGACACTGGGGGGTAGGGGCTGTGAGAATTCTGCAGAATGTACTGATGTCTTAATGTGTGCCATTGCAAACCCTGTTCTACTATTGAAGATGATCATAGCAAAGTTTCAAGCTATACCTGATGTTACACCTTTGTTCTGCCATTTTTGGGGGGAGGCTTTGTCTGTAATTGTTACACTGAGAGGTTAGAAGAGGGGTAGGGGCTGTGAGAATGTTGCACAATGTTTAGATGTTTGATCTGTGTTTTTACTCATCAAAAATGTGGAGTTATACAATGCATGCTACTGGAAAATCTGTTATTCTTTATTAGTTCATAAGCCCATGTTTTAAATCCCTAATGCTACGTCCTTGTCTTTTTTTATTTTTTTTTTATTTTGTTTTTACCTGCTCTAGAACTGTGCTTAGACTTTTTTTTGGGGGGGGGACTATGAGAGTTCTGCAGAATGTACTGATTATTTAAATGAATGCTAATACAATCCCTTGTTGTCCACATATTTGCAGATGATATTCTGATCTGTAGTCAGAATAGGGACTAGGTTGAGGAGACCCTGGAGAGGTGGAGATATGCTCTAGAGAGTAGAGGAATGAAGGTCAGCAGGACTAAGACAGAATATATGTGTGTGAATGAGAGTGAGGATTGGTGAGGATGCAGAGAGTGGAGGTGGCAAAGGTGGATGAGTTTAAATACTTGGGATCAACAGTTCAGAGTAATGGTGAGTGTGGAAGAGAGGTAAAGCAGAGAGTACAGGCAGGGTGGAGTGGGTGGAGAAGAGTGTCAGGAGTGATTTGTGACAGACTGGTACCAGTCAGAGTGAAAGGGAAGGTCTACAAGAGGGCAGTGAGACCAGCTATGTTATATGGGTTGGAGACGGTAGCATTGACAAAAAGGCAGGAGTCAGAGCTGGACATGGCTGAGTTAAAGATGTTAAGATTTGCACTGGGTGTGACAAGGATGAACAGGATTAGGAATCAGTATATTAGAGGGTGAGCCCAGGTTGGACGGTTTGGAGACAAAGCCAGAGATGTGAGATTGCATTGGTTTAGACATGTGCTGAGGAGGGATGCTGGGCATATTGGAAAAGGATGCTAAGGATAGAGCTGCCAGGTAAGAGGAAAAGAGGAAGGCCTAAGATGAGGTTTATGGATGTGGTGAGAGAGGACATGCAGGTGGTTGGTGTGATGGAGCAAGATGCAGAGGACAGGAAGAAATGGAAAAAGATGATCTGCTGCGGCAACCCCTAATGAGACCAGCCCAAAGAAAAAGAAGAAGACAATCCCTGTTATTGTAATATCTTTCTAAGTTTATCATAACAATGTTTGCAACTATCCTTGTTGTTACACCTTTGTTCTGCAGTTATTTTCGGCTTTGGAATTATGCTGAGAGGTTAGGAGGTTGGTAGGGGCTGTGAGAATGTTACACAATGTCCAGATGTTTGTTAGTTTTGGTCTGTTCATCAAAAATGTGGGGTCACACAGTGCATGCTTGTTCTAGCATCATCATTAGTTCATAATCCCAGTATTTTGAATTCTTAATGGTCAGTCTTACTGTAGTGCTGTCTTCGTCATGTGTGGGTGTCTATGTCTTGTGTGCAAGTCTGTGTAGCTGTCTGTCCAGTAGGTGATCATTTTGCATCTGCACATGGGGCTGTTCTAAGAGTTGATTTTTTAGTGCTCTAGCACGTCCATTTATGGAATATGGAGGTAGTTTTAAAATGAGTTGGATAAGTTGGAATGTAGATTCATTATTTACTATAGAATACTTCAACCACGTGGTATGAATATTGATAGTAATTTAATCTTATAAAATAACTCACTTGGGTTAGATAGGCATTATACATTTAGTGTTAAAATTGTTTAAAGTATAAGATCATTTAAATGCTTAAATGTTAAAAACATTTAATAAGGTAAATGTTGTTTACATCTGATTAATTGTTTATAGTGTTTCTATGGGTCTCTAAATTTGAATGTTTTAAAATGATGCTTTAAACAAAATAATTATTTTTGAGTACTCAGTACTGCAGAATTTATGGAAAAAAATATATATTTATTGGAGAATTAATTTATTGGATAATGAATTTATTGTTTAATTAAGTGTGTTTGAATGGTATATAAGGTGGGGTTTTTGTGGAGTTAATTTATTCCTTTGAAGGCGAAAAGCCAAGGTACCAGAGAAGAATAAATGGTGGAAAATTTACCCTGCCTGCTGTTATTTTTGGAAGCTGTGCTGTGGAGTGGTGTGTTGATGATATTTTATTGTCCTTTGTTGGACGCTTCTGGTTCGTTGTTGTATTCACTGTGTCTTGTGTCTCTGTCCTGTGTGAGAGAGCCTGTGTGGGTGTTTTTGTGTACCTCTGAGGGACTGGCTACCTTGATGCAGTACAGAGGCTTGCCATAATGTAACAACATTACTACTAAATGCCAGTCAGTGTGTGTGTGTGTGTGTGTGTGTGTGTGTGTGTGTGTGTGTGTGTGTGTGTGTGTGTGTGTGTGTGTGTGTGTGTACATTTGTGAGTGGCTACCTTGCAATGGTACAGGGGCTTGTAATGTAACATTGGTACTAAATGCCAGTCAGTGTGTGAACCTCTGTGTGTAGCTACCCTGCTGTGGTACATGGGCTTGTCATAATTTATTGGTACTAAATTTTAATTATTTAACATTTGTTTTCTGGGAATGTCTGACTAGGACAGAGCCAATTTTCAGCCAAGGCCCAGGGAGAAATATTGCAGAAGCATGTCTTTGGAATGTGGGAGGAAACCCATGCAAATGCAGGGAGGACATGCAAACTCTACACAGAATGCACTCCAGCTGAGAATCAAACCAGAGAACCTCTTGCTAAGGGGTGACAGTGTTAACAGCTTCACCACTGCACAGTCCCAGTCAGTGTTTGTGTGTGTGTACCATTATGAGTGGCTACCTTGCTGTGGTACAGGGGCTAGCCATAATACAACATTGGTACTAAATACCAGTCAGTGTGTACCCTGAAATTTCAAGTCTTTTTAATGGTCTGAATGTAGTAACACTTCATAATGATTGTTAAGTGGTGCTGCATGAGCTTTATAGGGATGGCGGCATGACGGCAATATGGTCACAGTTTTTATATTCTCCTGGGTAGGACCCCCAACTTGAAACTTGCTGGGGGCCCCCAAAATGCTCGCACCGGCCCTGATAGTAGCCATACATTTAAATTTATGGCAGTAGAAGTACTATCAGAGAGTGAACAGATGGGAGATATTAAAACACATACAGAATCTGTTGTAGCCAGATGGCTTAAAAGAATGTGTGCTGGCAGAGGGAGTGGGTTAAATGACAGGGTTTCACTTAAAACATTCTTGAAGTTAAGAGGGCTACGTTGATTAGTTAATAGACTAAATGTTGTCTTTATGTGTTCTGACTGGTTGCTTGATGTTTAAAAATGCTGACTGTTTCATTTCTGTTATGGTCTGAAGAAGCAGTGAGACACACTGTGAAAGTACTAACCTTTGGATTTATTAAAGCTCTGTTGTAACATTTTTGACTGCCTGCTATTTGTGAAGACTAGACCATGCCTTGGTATTGCTTTTTTCCTTTATGTGTATATTGGTGGATATTTTATTAAGGAATTCCTACACCCAAAGAGCAGTTTTTATTATTTTGTGCTTTACTTTAATAGTGAAAAGTATAGAGATCTCTTGGAACAACCTGATGTTGATCAGGATTTGGCACATCAATGGTTAAGAAGAGCTTAGTTGAAACCAAAAATGGAAAATTAATAATGGCAGCCCAGGACAGTGGACTACATACACTTTGGTTTAGAAAGTCTATTGAACATGTATAAGAAATGGACAAGTGTAGGATCTGTATAAAAGTACTGGGAACAACTGCACACCTTGTTGCTGGGTGTGAAATACTCATGACAGAGGGCCTTAACACTGAAAGGCATAATAATGTGGCAAGACTGTTGCATTGGAGACTGTACAAAGACTGCAATAATCAAGTAGCTGAGAAGCATTAGAAACATGAACCACAAAGCATTATTGAGAATATTGAAGTGTACATCACATGGGATCACCCATTACCAAAAGTTCAAAAAATACACGTGAGAAAAACAGATATAGTAATCCATGAAAACAAGATAGAAATAGTCTTGATCAATGAAATTGCTACACCTAACATTTACAGTGTCTCATATACGGAGAAACACAAAGTTATAAAATATCTGGAATTTCAGGCAGAAATGTAGAAGAAAGATACACAGACAGTTCCAAAAGTAATAGGAGCAATAGGTCTAATAAAAATGAATCTGCAGTTGTATTTAGATATGCTAACAATACATTTAACTCTGTGTGAATTGTAGAAGGAGTCAGTTCTGGGCACATTGTGTATGCTCTAAAGATCACTTTTGGCTAATATCAAAGATTGAAATAATACTAACCTCATGAACATTAATTATATCCTAACTTGGGAATGGGGTCCATTCCCAACCCAAAACATTTTGAGAAACAAAACAGATTGAAAACCTATCTCAGTGACATAGGCAGAAGATACATCGCCTCTGCTTTCTTACGGCCATCTCTCTTCTATACTACCTCAATCTTCACAAAACATCAAAACTCACAACTGCCTATACTTGTGTAATGTTATAATAAAATAGCCAAATGTGTAGGAAACTACAACAATGGGACACACCACTGACTAGCCCTCAGAAAATTAAGCTGGTTAGAACTATCACATCACCTAACTCTTTCTCATCGAACTACAATACACAGACCTCTCTATAAGCCAGAAAAATGCCCATCCCTTAACAACTTAATACAACATTCCTCCCAACAGAATTTTGTAATATAGAGAAAAATCACTAGTCAAAATAAGTAAATCATCTAGTAATGCAGATGACTTTCTATTTTAAAATAGTGTAGCTAAATTATGAAACCACATCCCACTACCGATGAAATATATTCAGAGTGCAAACTCATTTAAAATACAACAAAAATGTTGCCTATCATTTCAATGGATATGCTCCTTTACATCTTCAGGAAAAATACCACTGTTATCTCCAGTTTGCCATTTCATTAATCTATTTCTCTTCATTTGGAATTCTATACCCCACAACCAGTCTTCACCTGTGCCTGAATAGTTTTAATAACATCTCCCAGCTACATTCATTACTTTGTGATATTGCTCACTCCCACAATACAAACCATATTGCAGCCATATATGCAACTGTCTCTGAACCAGCTTTAATCCTCACCTCTTAACAGCAATATTAATGTTTCCTGCTCTATGTTGTTCCTTGGCTCACTTCTATTTTTTTTTAAATGTATAAGCACTAATCACATGATATATTATCTATATGAGAAACTCACTAATACACCTCCTCAAATGCTTAATATTCAATATCTACTATTATACAATGAACCCCCCATTAATATTCCAAAACATGCATGCTGATTGGTCAGCGTGCCCATTGTAAATCCGACTATTACTAATGGAAAAAGTTCCGGTCCCCCGGACTTTTTCCATTAGTATGTCTTTACTTTTTTTTGTGTTAGGCAGCAATAGAGAACGGAAGAGCTCCGTTGCTGTAATCTCGCTATGTTAAATGAGTTTAACATAGCGAGATACCTTAAAAAAAAGCAACGGAGATCTTCCATTTTCCGTTCCTCTTTTTAAAGCTGACTCGCTATGTTAAACTCATTTAACATAGCGAGACAACTTTAAAAAAGGGAACGGAGATCTTCCTTTCTCCGTTGCTTTTTTAACGATATCTCGCTATGTTAAACTCATTTAACATAGCGAGACAACTTTAAAAAAGGGAACGGAGATCTTCCTTTCTCCGTTGCTTTTTTTAATGATATCTCGCTATGTTAAACTTATTTAACATAGGGAGACAACTTTAAAAAAGCAATGGAGATCTTCCTTTCTCCATTGCTTCCTCTACACACAGCTCTGATGTACTGCGTAAGCATACGCATGCGCACTACATCAGAACTGCTCCAGGATACCGGACAGCTGTGGAAGCGCAGCATGGAGGCATTATACAGTGCCATTATTTAAGAAAAGTAAGTATTTTTTTCTTAAATAATGTCATTGTATAATAGCAATAACCCACTTCTGAGTTTGGGTAATGCTGGATTTACCCACGGTTGTCTTTGTATGGCCACTCGGGCTTTGCCCTCGTGACCAAACCACACCAACCATGGGTAAATCCAGCATTACCCACACCCAGGCGTGGGTTATTGCTTAAATATATATTTTATACTGTAATAGCAAACTGTTTGTTCATATAAATGCAATCTAATCAACATGTATGTGAATTGCAAAGGTGTATTATTTGATGTCTACTCATGTATATTACTAAATGTATGTTAAAAATGTTTGTAATATATATTGGGAATTTTTCTCCCTGGGCATTAACTGAAAAGTTTTTTTTGACTAAATCCTGTCATTCAAATCAGGTATACACAAGTAAAATAAAAACAAGTAAAAAAATGTCTAGACCAACCCCTTAACTTCCTTCTCCAATATGAAAAAAAAAAAAGAAAACTGGAACAAAGTTAAATTCTCATCTTCTGGGCAACAAAAATACCATCTTACATTAGTATAGGAGCAACAGCATTCATTGACATGGTTTCCTCCTATGCTAACTAGAATCCGACTTTCCAAACAATACTTCAGCTTCCAAAAAACACTGATACTCTAGAAACCATCGCCAGCAAAACTTGCTGTTTCATCACAAACTCCCTTCATCATGAAAACCACTGCCTGTCTCTATCCAAAGCAAAATGGCTCCACATACAGGAGAGATCTGACCTCTTACTCTTTAAATTATTGAATTCTTCCCAGTAGCAGTTAAACTCTGAGAAAGTATTAAACAACAACCCGAGGAGCTATTCTTAATCAGTTCTATCACTCTTTATGCCCACGCTAAACCTCATAAAACCAAGCAGTCCTTCTCTACCACAGTTTCTCTACTTTGGCAATCAGTCCACATCTACCTAAAGCATAACTCTCAACCTCTTTGCGCAATCATTCTGGGTAAAGCTAAAATAATGGGGGATAAAGGCTCAGAAACCAGGGTCAGATTTTAAATATTGCCCTTATAAACTTTTAAAGCTGTAAGAATAACAGATTTTGAAGTGGCATGCATTTTCTAAAATAAACCTTGGCTCTATATGATTGTCACTGTTGAAGTGACACCCCGACACCATGTGCAAAAATAGGAAAGGGGGTTGAGGATGGATGGACAGATGGATGCATTTTTCTGAAGGATATGAAGTCTGAAACTGAACTGTTTGCTATTATTTAGTGACTTCAATCCTCAGTGACTTGACAAAAATTCCCAAATCTTTAAGAGAAACAAGCAAAAATATGAGGGAAAAAATCTGCACATCCTGCAAAATTCTAGGCATTTGAGAGACATGATGTAAAGAGTTCTCCTCCTACCACAACTTCAGATGTCAAGTGAAAAACTAAGAAGCCCACTGCTCCTGCCACCAAAGGGGTCACATCACATAAATTGCTATCCACTTCTCTCTCTCTCTCTCTTCCACCTCTTCCCTAGGTTCCCTATCCTTCTTAACAACAATATATTATTGTACCTATTGTTTATAATTTACACTTTAAAATGGTATTACTGCTTTCTAAGGACTTGCCTAAAAACCTTTGTGCTACACATTTTATTCTCTCTCTTGCTCTCTTCTGCAGTATTTCAATCTGCAAACAACTGCATTTTTGACTATAGTCATAGTATTTATGCATGAACTATGGTGTTATTACCCAAGATATATCTGAAAATGGCCATTGTTGATCAGTAAACTACCCAATAAACAAATACATATACATAATTTCATTAGTTAATTAATTGTACAAATCACTGGTTTGCAGCAAACACTGAAAATAATCAGGCACTAGACAGAATGACAACCACTTTCTCAGTAGTTTGCAAAGTATAGCATTTTCCCTTGATCTGACTATGGAGGTTTTATCTGCAGTTCCGTTGTTACCTATGTAATCCGAAAGTTTTTTACCACATCTGCTACATTTTCTTACCTCAATGAATGTCAGCTCGTCTCATCTTTCAGTTATATTTCTAGTACTAAATTAGAAGTAGTGTACTCTGAAGAGCTGTGTTATCTAACGCATATGATTATATTGTTTCATAGGCACTTAGTAGGCTGTTGATATGTGAGGATTTTAAGAAGTCTAGCCTTACACTCCCTTGGTAGTTGTTTGCCCTTATATTTTGCATGCAAGTAAGCCAGAGTCAGGTTGAACAAGTATATGTAGGGGCATTTATATGTTTCCCATATATGTGAGGGACAGGAGTGTTAAACTGGTGATGAATTTGCAGATACCCATCTATTCATTTAAATTACATATGAATAGAGCAAGGGAAATACTCTGCTTTATGTGAAGTAGAAGATGGTTCCATAGAAATAGTGTTCTCTGTGATACATACCTGTCCCTCTAACATGTTCTATTGATTTTACAAAAGAGATTGAAATCCCTTCAGTAAGTGTTTATGATACCAAAGAGGAAAATATGACATATAAAATAACATAGCTAACATTTTCATATCCAATCACAGCTGTTAAAATTCATCCCCTTAGCTATAACAAGGCAACTGATATAAATAGAACATTAGCATTTATGCTTTATATCAGATGCATTTTCAGCAATCATCGTTAATATAATATTTCAAAATTGGCATGATATGTCCAGTTAATGATCCAAAAAAGAAAGACAAAAATCCCCTTCTCCTCCGTCTCTCTTTACATTCCCTTTCCTCTTCCCTTCACCCTGAATAAGACATTATCACTGTAACTGAATACAGAGCAAGGTGACAGCTATTATCTCACATTAGGAGAACATATTACAAAGCTGAGTGACAAATAAATGATGTTGCAGATGCAGAATCACTTACACTTCTTGTTTTTAAGGATTAAATGGCCAGGTTTAGATAATACTAGACTGCTGCTAACACTTAAGTTTTACTGTGAATTAAAGTTGCATGATTTAAATGGAAGGATAAATAATACGAGTATAAAACTGGATTACCTGTTATACACTGAGATGAAGATTCTAAAAGCAGTAAAGAATATAAATATTTATGTTGAATTATGGTTGGTTTAAGGTCCCATAGTAAGCACATTAAATGGGTGGCCACGGTGGTGCAGCGGTTAGCATTGCACCTCACAGCAAGAGGTTCTCTGGTTCGATCCTCGGCTGGGGTGCCTTCTGTGCAGAATCTGCATGTCCTCCGTGTGGTCACGTGGGTTTTCTCCGAGTGCTCCGGTTTCCTCCAACATCCTAAAGACATGCTGTAGGTGGATTGGACACTCTAAATTAGCCCTAGGTGTGAGTGTGTGCCTTCTGTAGAAGGTTGGGCGCTGGGCTGGCAACTTGACACTGTAAAACTCCACTGCCAATCATGAGCGGACAGGTGATCTGCTGTGGCGACCCCTAACTGGGAAAAGCTGGAAGAAGAAGTAAGCACATTAAATAAATTAAAGGAAAACTATATAAAACAACTATTCAATCATTTGATTTGAGAATTCCTTGGGATTTTTGACAGAGAATCCTGCAGTGAGTTGACTGGTTTTCTGCTTTTTCATTTTAACAATTATCCATTCAGACTTTCAGTGGATCTCTTCAAAGTGGTAGATGCTCAATCCATGTGTTTGGAAATAGAAACTATATATATTTTTTTATGACATCTAACATGTCTTCAAATTTGTTAAAAGTTCTTGGTCCATTCTGTAAATGGATTTTTATTCTTGCTGGGAAAACGACTTGAACTTTGGTGTTATTTTGTTACTAAAGGCCAACATTATTCCTTCTATCAATTATTTTAGCAGAAAAGTAATTTTCATATCTTATAATATGTTGCCCATATTTTAAGGGTGCCTTTGACCAAGCTGTTTTTAAAATAAGTTCTTTGTCAAGAAATGAAACAAATTTTATAACTATGGATCATGGTGAAGAGAGAGAACTAGCTGGCTTATCAATTGAATGATATGCTATTTCTATGCCATAGGAAATCCCTTCTTCTAGATTATGGAATTTGGGAATCCAAGAAGACAAAAAAGGACTTTATATCTTCTCTTTCAGTTTTCTCTGACATGTGAGAGGTTCTAATATTGGCAGGCAAGAGGTTATAATATTGCATTCTCCCTCTCTCTCTCTCTCTCCCTATGGATATATATATATATATATATATATATATATATATATATATATATATATATATATATATATATATATATATATATATATCTCTACATCTATATATATATATATATATATATATATATATATATATATATATATATACATATATATATATATATATATATATATATATATATATATATATATATATATATATATATATATATATATATATATATATATATATATATATATATATATATATATATATATATATATATGGGTCTACCTGAAAATGCTCAAAGTGCACAATGTCGACAGCGAGAACATCGACACTGGAAGATCGACAATGGAGAAGACCGACAGTTGAGAATCCCGGAGCTGAGAACACCGGCATGTTAAGGTAACTGTGTGACAGGGACGGAGGTTAGGGTCAGGGTGTGGGTAAGGTAAGTGTGTGACAGTGACGGATGTTAGGATAGGGTGCGGGTCAGGTAAGTGTGCAATAGTGACAGACCTTAGGGTTAGGATTTGGGTTAAGGTTAGTGCATAGATAGTTATGTATGTAAGGTTTAGTGTAGGTTTGTAAGGTTTTTGGTGTGCTTGTGTTGTGTGTGTGTTTTTCGGGAAAGTTATTTGTTTTGTTGATTATCAAGATTTTGGTTTGTCGGGCATATGAAGTTTCGGGTTTTTGAACTTTCTTTTTTTGTAGTTTTTTTCGTGTCGGTTATTTCGTTGTTGGTGTTTTGGCGTGTCAGTGTTATCAGGTTGACCCATATATATATATATATATATATATATATATATATATATATATATATATATATATATATATATATAGTCTTAAGGCTTCCAGTTTATTTTTTAACCAGATATTTTGTTTGAGGATGAAATTTTGTTTGTATTTCTTCCTCTTTTAATCTTCTAGCCACATCCAAAAGTGTTGTTTTTATGTCAAACATTTTTATCTGTTGTTAAATCATGTCCTTTAATATACATCAGTTTCTGTGATATTATTTTCTTTTAAATTGTCTAGATTTTGCTGGAATCTATCCATTTTTAAAGAATTGTCTCGTATGGATGACATGACCAGTTGCAAATCTTTTTTGTTTCAGAGAAGAGTCTGAATGTAAGTATTTGGAAGCACTGATTTTCTTTTCCCAAAAGTTCTGCAAGATAGTTTGACTAGAAAATATTGATAAATTTTCATATAATTTGTTAGAGCAGGAGACCAGATGTTAATGTAAAGAATTAGATATATTTTTCTACTTGAAAAAAAAAATTCCCCAGTATAATAGGTTACTACTGTGGAGCTCTGAAAAGGTGCTGTTCTCAGTTGACCATCTTGGGTCTGCCCTGACCCTTGTTTTTTCAGGGAGAAAGTGATGTGGTCATTCTAGCTGTGGCATGTATTTGGAGGTATATACCAAAGGGACCACTATACATAATTATCAGACCAATGTGTGCCAAGTACAGTGGAATGAGCACATCTGTGGATCTGGATGTAATACCTTTAATTATTGTGGGAGTTATTATTGATTCTCCCCAAGACACCAACATCTTGTAACTGCATTTAACATAGGCAAATGACTTGTGACAATGCCATGGCCTAAAACTAAATGTTAAAAATGCATTATATTGCCCTTTGGGAAACTGACAACCCAATTTCATTACTCCATTGCTAAAATGGCCCTAAGAGTTGAGTCAGTAGTAAGGGATATAGAAACAGAATTTAGACAGCAATCTGGCCTTGATAATAAGAAAATCATTCTATGTCACCCAACATATAGGTAAGAATATTACATACAGGTCCAATGAAGTTATAGTCCCAGGTTATCCAAGTGCAACTAACTCTGGGCAAAATTGCAATCCAAATTGTAGCTTGCTATAGATCCCCCACCATGCCCCAGGATTCCCACTCCTCCTTTCTTTATATACTGGAAATATTAGGGTTCAACTAAACACCCTAATAATGGGCAATTTCAACTACCCCACCATTAACTGGGAAAACTACTCTTGTACCAACCCCTTCGCTCAACGCTTTCTGTAATTCATAAATTCCAGTGCCCTGAATCAACTTATCTAGACCCCCACCAGGGGCAACAATATCCTAGACCTACTCATTACCAACATGAGTGACCGGTGTTCCCCACCTGAAGTCAACTCCTCGTTGGTCAGATCTGACCATAAGCTAATCACCCTAGATATCCACATCCCGCCCCCAACCCCCCATTAAGGAAATCATGGTAAAAAATTTCTCCAAAGCCAACTTCATGCTTCTTAAGACAGAAGTGGCGAACTTCATGACACTCATGCAGATGGACAATACTGTTATGACTGCTGAATCCTACACAGATGCACTCTATAAGCACTTACACGAGTGCATGGATCGTGCTATCTCAAACAGAACCAAGACGATATCCTGCAAAAAAAGGAAGCCAATCTGGTGGTCCCCTGCCATAAACAAATTCTACAACAGAAGGAAGAAACTGTTGCAAAAGAGAGTAAAATCCCATGAGTGGAGGAGTTCCCTGGTCAGCCTCAGTAAGAAGCTGAGATTCCTTATAAGATCCTCCAAAGCTAGCTACGAAAACAAAATTGCCACTGATTCTAGGGACAACCACAAAGTATTCCATAGCTATGTCAAGAATCTCAATGGCAACACCCAGATCGGCTCTGAGTTGCAGCACAACAGCATGAAAATCACAGAACCAACTGATATTGCCAATGTTCTGGCAGATAGGTTCAGTGCTAACTTTACCCCCCTCTCACCCCCTAAAGGGCCCAAAATTATACAGGAAGAATGCAGAGTCCCTGTAATCACAACTACACAAGTAAAAGCTGCACTCTGTAAATGCAAAAACACAGCATCCATAGGACCGGACAACATCCCAGGCTGCATTTTACATGAACTTCAGAATGAACTGTCTCCCCATCTAAGCACCATGTTCAATCATAGTCTCACATCAGGCTTTGTGCCCACTGAATGGCACACAGCAACAGTTATCCCACTCTACAAAGGGGGAGCCACCACTGATCCCGGGAAACTATCATCCTATTAGCCTGATGAACTTGGTCTGTAAGGCCATGGAATGTATCATCATGGCACTCATAAACTAAGACATTGGTAACCTCCAAACTCTGGACCCCACCCAGTTTGAGTTTGTGAAAGGCAGATCATGCCTCCTGAACCTGATCAACTTCTTTGAGGCAGTCACCAAAGCTGTAGATGAGTGTAAGGTGGTTCACACAGCCAAGGCTTTCAACACCATCCCCCATTCTGGAATTATAGCTAAACTCACTAATCTAGGTATAAATCCCTATGTCACAAGATGGGTTGCCAACTGGCTCACTGACAGAACCCACACTGTAAAAGTTGCAGACTCCAAATCTGACTTTAAACCAGTGACAAAGGAGTACCACAGGGTTCAATCCTGGGACCTCTCCTGTTTGGTATCTACTTCTCTGAAGTACAGGCTAACACAGAAGGCCTTTGGCTAATGAAGTTCACAAATGACTGCAAACTAGGAGCCATAGTTGAGTCCCCAAATGATGTGGACATCTTGCAGAAGGGTCTCATTGAGACAGCTGCCTGGTGTCAGAGCCATGGCCTCAAGCTCAATACCAAAAAGTACATTGTCATCCCCTTTGGTAAAAACTCTGTACCCATGAACTACCACATAGGCAGCAGTCTACTTAACGCCAAATGTGTGATAAGAGAACTGGGGACTCAGGTGGACAGTAGTCTCTCCTTTGATAATCACATCACCACAGTAGTCAAAAAATCCTTCTTAGTGGCACACCTCATCACAAAAGGGTTCTCATCTAGGAAAAAAGAGGTCATTGTTCCCCTCTACTTGACAATCATTAGACCCATTATAGAGCACAATGCCCCTTTTGGAATGTACCTCACAAGACATCTGCAGCAGCTGGAAAGATCACAGAAGTACCTCACAAAGAGAATTACTGGCCTCAAACAGATGCCCTACACTGACTGTCTCAAAAAACTCCAGCTTTACTCCATAGCATATTGCCTACTCCGAGGTGATCTCTGCCTAACATATAAAGCTATGTCAAACCCAGAGCTGTTGATCATGCTACACCTAAAGAAATCCCAGTCCCTCTGAGCTACACACTCTAGGGGCCTAAACCTTGTCACCACAATAAACAGGACACGCTGGAGGGATAGATTCCTGTCCCAGAGACTTTCCATACTCTGGAACAAGCTCCCCATCTATGTCAAGCAAAGTTTCTCATTAGTACTCTTCAAGAAAAATCTTGATAATTGGATGGGAAATAGGAAATATACCCTGGCGATCACTTCTGTGGCTCTGTTCGACAGGGGCACAGGAAAATAACTTTCTTGGATGGTGTAAGGCAGGGAACCTTGTTGGCTAGGTTTACTTAGGTCCTTGGGCCGATAGCCTAGTACCTACCTATGAACCTATGAACCTATGAACATGTGGGGTGGATGAGAGATCCCTTGTCTTGTGTGAGTAGGCCCACCCTGTGAGGTAACTTGTGATGATTGCCCTTGGCTAAATGCAGAAGAAGCAGGAACCCATGCTGTCTTGGCCAAAAGGGAGTCACCAACAAGATTTTGGTATCCTGTTGAATTTTGAACAGGACTTTTGGAATGAGAGGAAGGAGAGGGAAATCATAAAGAAACTTCTCCTTCCAAGAAAAAGTGAGGGCATCCACCTTCCATACCAGAGGATCTAGGATTCTGGCACAAAATAGAGGAAGTTGTCTGTTCATAGGGGATACAAAAAGATCTACTTGGGGAGAACCCCACTGGAGGTCAATGTCCAGAAACACATCCCTGTGAATCATCAATTCATGGGATTGAGTTAAGTATCTGCTCAGAGTGTCTGCCACAGTATTTTGACATGAGAGAATGTAAACTGCTTGAAGAGTCACTTGAGACTGGACAGCAAGATCCCATATCAGGAGTGCCAACCAGCAAAGAAGATAAGATCTTGTTCCCCCCTATTTGTTTACATACCACGTCACTGTGATGTTATCTTTAAACACCTTGAGAGGTCCCACTCAGAAAAGAGGATGATAAGCCTGAAGAGCTAGCAGAAGGGCTCTCATTTCTTTTATGTTGATGTGCTTCTTCTGTTTTAGAGGAGATCAACCAGGGACTCTGCACCTTTAAGGAGCCAAAAGCTGTTCTCCATCCCATGCCTGAAGTTTCTGTGAACAGCTCCTGAGAGGGAAGAGGGTGATGAAAGGGAACCCCTGGATTTAGTGGCAACTGCTTGATCCACCAGTGGAGTTCCATCTTGAGACAAGGTATAAGAGGAACTACAAATTCTAGGGGGAATAGCATGCTGAAACCAAACTGACTTCAGCAACCACTGAAACTTCCTTATGTGAAGTTTGGTCAGAGGGAGAATATGGATGATGGATTTCATGAAATCCAGAGCTCTCAGAAACTCCCCGTCTATAATGGAGGACAGAGGAAGAATGGTTTGAAGGAAAGAGATGAGAGTCAAGGCCTTGGAGAGGCAGAGATGCTAGAAATGGCACCATCTGAATCCTGCAACCCAGAAAAACATGGTCCTGAGAAGGAGTCAGAGAAGACTTTTTGAAGTTTATTGCAAATCCCAAGCTCTGAAGAAGGGAGATGGTAAAACGAATATTTTACAACAGGATCTCTGGATAGGATGCCTGAAACAGCAGGTTGTCCAAGTAGGGAAATAAACAGTCCAAGAACCCTTAAAGAACTACAGTGTAGAGACTCCACAGCCACAGCAGAACACTTTATTGCAAAGTTCTAATTCCAGCTCTAAAGGACAAGAATAAAACAGGATAAAATAACAGTGGTTAAGCGCTTTCACCCAGAACAGTTCCAGTCTTCTTAAGAGCAATTAATTCACACTAACCCACCCTCTTAAATAACCAGCAGCTCCAAATCAACCAATCCATAACAAATACTGAAATGAACCCCTCACATTTTATAAAAATGCCTTCTCACTTTAAAATCCTCCATTTACTGTAAAATAATTCGATGCTTTAACAAATCAAGCTGTAATCTTGGTGCATAAATAAAAACATATAATAACCAAGAAATATGTTAAAAATTAAACGTGTAAAAGCACAAAAAACAATATAAGGCCCAGGGTACATTCATAATTTAGCAGCACACTGCCATGTTTACAGCTTTAATAACCAAATGAATGGTGGCAGAAGTGATGAGTGTTGTGGTCAGTGTACAGTACATACTTATGTAACTACAACATGTAGAAGTGTGCTACAGCATGGAGGAAATCCGGAAGGATACTGTAGTCACATTTATGCTCCAGTATGCATTTTAGGTAATGTTCCTCAGACACTGTGAAGGGGTTAGTGGTCCATACATTCCAATTATAAAGGCACTGCCCATTGTGCATTGCAGTTTTGCTGCTACTGACATGCTCTCTGGCCAGCCTGCTGCTGATGCCTGCCATATTGCCTGCTGTCTCATGTTCCTTTGGGGACCATGGACATTGTTTCCCCCCTGTGCATTTTGTTTTTAAAGCTGTGAGCATGGCAGTGTGCACTTTTCTTTGCCCACAGGAAATTTGCAAACAGCCATATTTCTCTGCAGCTGAATGTCACTTCAGTCATGTGTCCCCACTCAAATGTACCACATGGAAATGTCTTGCTGCCTAGGTGCCTGAACCCTCTCAGAAAACTATTAATGCTAATGTGATCATTTAAACCTTGGAGTCTTCCAGCATCTAATTTAATCTTCCAGAACAACTCCCTGTACTTCTATTTGGCCTCCCAACAACCCCTCCCCCGGATCAAACACCTGTTCTATCACCAAAAATTTAAATTTCATATCCTGGAGTGTTTGAAGAGTACATTAGTCTCTTTTTCTTTTACAGTATCATATTTGTGCTTGTGCACTCTTCTTTTCAGACATCTTTTGGTCTTACCAATGAACTCCAGCATGTTTCACACACTGCCAGATACACCACCCCGAATGCATTACAATTGTAGTGTTCAAAAGATTCTATAACATAATTTCTGGCTGGTAAATCAATTTCTTCCTTATCTGCCATGTATCTACATTTCTCTTCCTTATCCTACATGTATGGGAGGAATCAAGCATGCAACACCAACCACACATGGAACAACATTGGGAACATTAAGGGAGTCAAGTGGTAAGCAAAATGATATAGCGGTGAGTTGTGGTGATAAGAAGTTTACTTATGGTAATTTCAATATCTACAATTATACAGATATGAAGATTGAGAAGGAACATTTTACATTATTTACAAAAGGTTTTCAGTGTGTTCCCATATGCCCAGTAAGCCTAATAAGGACAACTGGTCAA
The DNA here is from genome assembly GCF_019279795.1 of Protopterus annectens. NCBI lineage: Eukaryota > Metazoa > Chordata > Ceratodontiformes > Protopteridae > Protopterus > Protopterus annectens. The sequence goes on along the minus strand of NC_056729.1, from coordinate 1,329,388,976 downwards.
CACCAAGTTGTTCCTAAGGAAACTGAATTTGAATGTAATGTTTAAGGGTCAGAAATTTATTAAATCTGATTTAAGTAGAAGGAGTGTGTTCAACCCCCCACTTAACCCTACTTTAAGGACTTTTGGGGAACTTGTGGAGAAGGACATTAGGGGTCTGAAGTTGAAGCAGAACATTAAATGTATTTTTTCAGACTCTGAAAAGGAAATTATTCAGACCATTAAAAGTAATAAATGTAGGGTCATGAAACCTGATAAAGGGGGTGCAGTGGTAGTTATATATTCCATTGATTATGAAACATTTATGTTTGAGATTTTAAGTGATGATACCAAATATTGCATTGCTTCAAAGAATGAAATTAATGTCACACATTGCAAGATTAATTATTATTTATATGACCATCTTTTACAAGGTATGCTAGATGAGGAATTCTACACTTTTTTACATGTAGAAAAAACACGTATTATAATATTGTTTGGAAAACCTAAAACACATAAAAACACTGAAAGTCCCACATTCAGACCTATTGTGGCTGGTGCAGGTTCTATCACAGAACCTTTGGCTATTTTTGTGGACCACCATTTAAAGAAACTGGTTAATTCCTTAACCTATATTTCAAGGGATTCTTGGGACTTTTTGAAAAACATCACTAAGGATAAATATAATGAGGCTGTACATTTGGTTACTATTGATGTAGTGGAATTGTTTCCAAGCATTGCACATACAATTAGACTGGAATGGTTTCATGAAGTATTGTTGGAAACAAAATACTTGAAAGCAGATTATGTTAACCTTATTTTGGAATTCATGGAGATTATTTTAAGGAATAATTTCATGTTTTTTCAATGGAGAGTACTACAATCAGGAACAGGGTGTAGCTATGTGAGCTGCTTGGGCCCCCTTGTATGCCAACTGTGTACTATATTATTTGGAAAGGAAGTTTATCTTTAACACAGAGTGGTTTGGTTACATTACATTCTATACCCGATTCCTGGATGACATCTGCTTTTTTTGACAGGGTCCAGACAAGAAACTTATCAAATTCCTTTGTTACATTAACAATACTACAGATTTTTTAAGGTTTACTTACACTTCATCTTTAATAAACATTGATTATTTGGACATGACCCTATACAAAGATTTTACGAATAACTGTTTCCAGTCAAAAGTATTTCGTAAACATACATTTTCAAATTCATATTTGCATTATGACAGTGGACATCCTTTGAACCAGAAGAAGGGGATAGTGAAGGGTCAATTAATCTGGGCCTCCAGAATGTGTAGTGATAAACTGATGTTTGTTCAGGAAGTGGAATTTATTAGAGAACTTTTTTTACAGAGGAATTATCCCGGCCCACTTATTGATAGCCTGGTTAATGAAGTGATGAGGGACCAGGAAGCTAAATACAGCCCTTTTTTAGGTTTAGGTAATGCAGTGACAGTTAACAAAGAAAACATTGAGGAAGATTTTGGAGCTGCTTTTACACACACTTATTCGGCAACATCTATGGAAGCGGGGAGTATCATCAAGTATTGGGAGATACTTATGGTTAATGATGAAATAAAAAATGTAATTCCAGTTAAGCCTAAATTTATAAGGAGGAGCGATATGAATTTAAAGCAATGGTTTGACAAAGGTGAGAAAGACATGGGGTTGATAAACAACAGAAGGATGGGCACATACAAATGTGGGTCATGTAATCAATGTAGATACATGGCGGATAAGGAAGAAATTTATTTACCAGCCAGGAATTATGTTATAAAATCTTTTGGACACTATAATTGTAATGCATTTGGGGTGGTGTATCTAGCAGTGTGTGAAACATGCTGAAGGGTTTACATTGGTAAGATCGAAAGACGTCTGAAAAGAAGGGTGTACGAGCACACATATGATATTGTAAAAGAAAAAGAGACCGATGCACTCTTCAAACACTCCAAGATGTGTAAGGATACGAAATTTAAATTTTTGGTGATAGAACAGGTGTTACATGATCCCAGGGAGGGTTGTTGGGAGGCCAAGTTGGAGTACAGGGAGTTGTTCTGGCAGATTAAATTAGATGCTGGAAAACCCCTGGGTTTAAATGATCACATTTGCATTAATAGTGTTCTGAGATTGAGGGCTGGTAAATTATGAATGTACCCTGTGTCTTATATTGTGTTTTGTGCTTTTACATGTTTAATTTTTATTGTATTTCATGGTTATTATATGTTTTTATTTATGTACCGAGATTACAGTTTGATTTATTAAAGCATAGAGTTATTTTACAGTAACTGAAGGATTTTAAAGTGAGAAGGTGTTTTATAAAATGGAAGGGTTAATTTCAGTATTTGTCATGGATTGGTTGATTTGGAGCTGTTGGTTATTTAAGAGGGTGGGTTAGTGTGAATTAATTGTTCTGAAGAAGATTGGAAGTGTTCTGGATGAAAGCGCTTAACCACTGTCATTTTATCCTGTTTTATGCTTGTCCTTTGGAGTTAGAATTGGAATTTTGCAATAAAGTGTTCTGCTGTGGCTGTGGGTTCTGTACATTGTTGTTTTTCAAGTAGGGAAATATGTGGATCCCCTGAAGCCTGCAAAAAGCAGTCACAGGAGTGAGGCATTTGATGAATATCCTTGGGCAGTAGAAAGGCCAAAGGGCAAAGCAGAGAATTGAAAATGCCAGAAAGTAACAGAGAAATGCAAAAGAATCCCTGAAAATGGGATAGATCAGAATATTGAGGTAAGCATTCATGATATCCAGAGATACCATATAAGCCTGAGGAAGTAAAAGGGGAAACAAAGTCTGAAGGGGCATCATTCAAAAAGTGGGCACCTTCAGAAAAATGTTCAGATTTTAAGTGGTCTAGAACTGATCTCCAATTATCCTACTTTCTGAGTACTAGAAATATCCTGAAGTAAAAAGCCCTCCCCTTTGGGACACAGGCACCTCTTGAATAGTACCCTGAGTCAAAAGGTCCCAAAGTACCTCTGGGAAAAAGGAGAGTTGTTCCCAATGGGGCTGAGGAATACCCATAAAAGGGAGAAGGAATTTCCGTATCATAAAATACCCCTGGTGAATGATGGACAGAACCCAGGAATCCTGAGTAATCTGTAGCCAAACAGAAAGACAGAGCTAGATGAGAAGAGCAGAGGAAAGTTGCTGGCAAGAATAGGATAGTCAGACAGCACTTGGTGTATATGGAAAGAAGACTTCTGAGGCCCTGAAGTTTGAGTAGCCTTAGCAAGGTGAGCTTGCTTGCCACCATTTTTGCCCTTAAGAGGAGGGTAAGATTGCCTGTGAACAAAGGCTGGTTTATTGGGGTAGTTTCTCTGAAATTTAAGAACAGGAGAAACAAACACATTTGAGTTCCTGTGAAGCCTTACCCTTATCCTGAAGGGACTTAAACAAATCATCAGCAGCTTCACCAAACAAGTGTTTATTATCAAGAGGGGCATCCATCAACTTAGCCTTGATATCATCAGGCAAAGGTTGAAGCTGAAGTGAATAATACTTTCTGATCACTGACCCCAAAGCAGCAGACCTAGATGAAGCATCTGCTGCATCATAACTACATTTAATGGAATGATGAGCCACCTGGGAGGAAGGCCCTAATAGGGAAAGAGCAGAAGTTTTATCCTCAGAATCTAGAAGATCAGATATAACCTGAATAGCCTCAGATAGAAGAGCCATGTACCTGTGCATATGGTTCTTATAATTAACAGCCATAAAAGTCAAGCTAGCCAAGGTGTAAACATTCTTACCTAGCCTTTCCATAGTTCTGCTGTCTTTATCAGAGGGTAATAACTTAGGTGAAGGAAGCAATTGAGAGGGCTTGTCAGAGGCTACAGACACCACTTAGGGGTCAGCAGCAGGACACTTGTACGAAATTTTACAGTCCTCGGGCACCCTATAAAACCTATCAAGTTCTTTGGGAGCAGGGGGCTGAGAGTCTGGACATTTAGAGGTATCGGAAAATACATCCAACAAAGAAGCCAAAACAGAAGGAACAGCAGAAGGTTTAGGAGATTCCATTTGCAGCAGTTCATAGTACCTCTTATGAATTTCAGAGACCTGAGCACAATCACATTTAAATAACTCTATCATCTTGGAGACTGTGTCCCCAAAAGAAGTATCTTCAAAGGGAGTATCAGGACTTGGAGATTCCTCTTCATCTGACCCATAGGCCAAGGGAGAAGGAATTTGAAAAGAGTAAGCAAGGGATTTCTCATCAGAATCCATCTGCTCCTCAGAGGAATCCTTTTTCCTAGTTCTTTTAAGTGGAGTAGAGGACCAATGGAGACCTGGAACAGAAACACCCTGAGGAGGTTTCAGTACCATCAAAGCACTAAACAAACCCTGAATGAAGGCCAGCCACTCGCTCTGTGGATCCCTAGGGGTAGGAGAAATATGTTCAGTTATTTTTTTCTCTCAGAAATGATCAACTGTGGATCCCCCTGAGCATCCAAAACAGACATCTGCAAAGTCTCCTCAGATGTGCTTAAAGTCAGATCCCCACCAGCCTTCAACCCAGTTATGGCAGAGGAATCCGACGACAAAGCAGGGCAAACCTCCAGGCATTCACTCACCTCTGGAGAAATTTCCAGTGGAGACTGAACAATGGACAATTCCAGCCTAGCCTTCTTGGCCTGCTACTTCCCTGATAGCTGTCCCTCAGGGCAGGAAGTTTCCTGCATTGTATTTTTTGTGAGAAGCTGAAGTCACTGATTCTCAAGAAACTGCACCAAAGAAGAAAGTCTCCTATGCAAAGTTTTAGGTAGAAAAGCCTGACAGATAGAACAGGATGTATGGTCATGTGAGGCACCAAGGCAAAACAGACATTGTTTGTGGTGGTCTTTATGGGGACTCTGTCTCCCACAGTGGCATTTACCTTTCCTGAATGACATGAAACCCCACAAGGAACAAAAAGGCAAGTAAAAAAGGAACCCCAATGAGGCACATATCTGCAATGGCTCAGTGAAACATAGGCATTCAGACCGATGATCAAGAGATGGCTTTCAGACTGGCAGCAAAGAAGTTCCGAGGATGGTACATCTGGCCATCACCTTTATGCTCTACTCTGTATGAGGAGCATATGTGTGACATACGGCATACCTTAAAGCAACCTAAGGCTTTGGTATACTGGTCGGACATTGGGTTGCCATAGGCAAGGGATCCCTATTGTTACGAATACTGCAACAGTGAAATAGAAGGACATGACTCGGTACAGATATCTGAATTTCACTTATGACATAAGCAGAATATGCTGGAGTGACAGAGATGTGTCCCAAAGAATTCATGTACTATGTAATAGGCTCACCAGTCCATGTAAAACATAATTCTTCCCTGACCTTTTTCAAAGAAAATCTGGATGGAAAATCATAAATTTATCCCAGTCTAGCCCTCATGTCCCTTATGGACAGATGCAGTCATTAAGAATAGTATTATCCTGATTAACACCCCCTACAAATCCTTAGTTAGTACCCTATTAAAATGCACCCCATAAAGATGCCCATGATACTCAGGACCCATATGGTTTGGGATGCATGGCTAGGCTGGTAAGGACCCTAGTGGCCGTTAGTCTAGTAACAACCTATAAACCTATGAACCTATAAGCTGTGTGACAATAAAAAACTTCCTTACAACAATGGATTGTGGTGATCAAAGGAAAGTTCTTTGTCAGCTGCACAGATTCCTGGATCCCTGATCAAGTTTCAGGAGTTTGTTGCCAATATGATAGTTTACAAGGAATTATGCTTGCCAAAGGATATGATTATACATTTCTTGACAATATATCTTTTCATCTGTCTCTGTATCTGTAAACATTTTGTTTGTGCTGCCTTTCATCTGAATATTGTTTACAAAATATTTGTCTTTGTTATAATTTAGGAGAAGTCATATTTATGCACCCTTCTTAACTAAGTTTTTTTTTGTTTGTTTGTTAAGTACTTACTGCAGTTGTTAACTTTCTGGGGCTTTTCTCCTTGAGCCTTCGCTGAAAAGGGGCTTAATTTTAATCTGGCAGACATCAACAAATGGAACTAACTAGATAAATAAACCATGTAGATCAATGCAAATATTGAACTTGTCAAGCTTAACCACGGTCACCATACTGTTGACCAATTGTATACATTCTGTGTAGTTGTGTAGCATTGATCTTGTGACTGCATAAGTGTATGTATACTTGTTGCTTAAAGTTAGCTTAAGGTTAGACTTAAATGTAGCAACCATTATATCTGAAGCAAGAATCAAAGAAAATGCTTCTAGTGATATCTATGCATGATAGTCTGCCTGAAAATAGTCAGACTCTTTGATTATATCTGCATAGTTTTCAGAATATCACAGTCCTTGTTTGCCACGGACTCTTTGTTATTATGTAACCTATCCTTCTGTACTAGTAATGAAATACAACCAATCACAAATGCATTTGTGTTACATTGTATTACTTCAGTGGCTTGACAACTGATTTGTGAATAAATACCTTTCTGCGTTCTGTACTTTATACATAATGTTTGGTTGCTCTTGATCAGCACTTGCTTTATCACTGCCCAAATATGCAAATGAGATGTAACTTTGAAAGTCCCAGACTCCATAGAGACTCCATACATAGCTGACCTTAGGCCACCTAGGGTGCTGCTCTAGCAGGGGCATTTTTCCAGGATTTATTTCATAGGTCCATAGGTTCATAGGAGGTTACGGGGCTAACAGCCCTAGATCCCTTACAAGCCTACCCATATTTATCCCGCGTTGCCCCAGTTGTTGATCATTAGGTGAGTGAAGTTCTCAGAGGTAAGGTTCTATTGTAGTTAATACTGACTTCCTGTGTCCAGGTGGGATATTTGCACCACCCTAAGAGTGAACTCATCCATTGATCTACGCTAAATATGAAGAGGGTCAGGGAGAGGCTCTGTTCATGTGAATTGGAAGCTTGTTCCAGAGAAGTGGCAGTCTCTGGGAGATATATCTATCTCTCCAGCAAGTCTTGTTCATGTCAGAGTCTAGAGGTTAAGATCCCTGGAGCGAGTGACCCTCCTGCAGTTTGATTTATGAATATGTAGCATTTCTATCAGGGCCAGGTCAGACACTACCCTGTAAGCCAGCCACAGCCCACAGGTCACCAATTAGCAGCAGTCTTTCCTTTTAAGACTTGTTTTGTGCACCCTGTAATTTCTTGCTGAGAAACCTCTGTGGTAGCTCCAGTTGTTGCAGGTGTCTGGTGAGATACATGTAAAAGGGAGCATTTTACTCAATTACTGGTCTGATGATGGCCAAGTATAATGGAATTATAACATCCTTAGAACTAGTTGTGATACCTTTACTTGTAATATGTGCCACAAAGAAGGATTTCCTTACTACTGTGGATACATGGTGGTCAAAGTTCAGATTCCTATCAACCTGAGTACCCAGATCACTTACCACTGGGTCTACACTTAGGTGGTGCTGTCTATAATATAATTAACAAAGATGTCAACTTTCCCAAAGGAAATAATAATGCATTTTTTGCATTTAGCTTTAATTTGTGGCTTTGGCACCAACCATTTGTCTGCATTAACCCTCTCTGCACTATATTAACATCTTTGGGAGACTTGATAATTGCTTACAATTTTCATTCTTCAGTAAATTTGGTCGGCCACAGGCTGTCCAAGTTTGCCTGGACGTTTGAGAAATAGATTCTGAACAGTAAAGGGCCAGCACAGAATCCTGTGGTATGCCACTGGTGACTGGTCTTTAGCTACAGGTGAAGTCATCCACTTTGACAGTATTGGTCCTGCCAGTGAGCCAGCTGGCTACCCATCATAATAATGTAGGGGTTAATTTCCAATTGGGAGAGTTTCTCTATAATACCTGAGTGGGCGATTGTGTCAAATGCCTTGGCTAGGTCAAGACAGGTGATATGCACTGGCTTTCCTTCACCCAGTGCCTTGGTGACTTTCTTGAAGAAGTTAACCATGTTTAACAGACATGATCTACCTTTAACGAATCCGAACTGGGTTGAGTCCAGAGTTTGAAGATTACCCAGGTCCTTGTTAAGAAGGTCCATACTGATTCTTTCCATAGCCTTGCAGATGAGGCTAGTCAAGCTTATGACCTTATAATTCTCAGGGTTGTTTGATGGTGCCCCTTTGTGCAGAGTGATTACTGTTGCTGTCCTCCATTCCACTGGAATACAACCAGTTCTTTGGCTGTGGTTAAACAGGGATCCAATTGGGTCTGCTAATTCATGTTTTAATTTGTTTAACCTGCAATCTGGAATGTTGTCTGGTCCTGTTGCTGCCATGTTTTAGGCCTTGGAGAGCATCAAGATGACCTGCTCTCTTGAGATAATAGGTTGAGGATTGGTGACCGGTATACTTTTGTGGGATGACTGGAGGGAATTTGGAATTATGGTTTCTCCAAATCTCTCAGCTAGCAGATTGCATATTACCTCAGGTTAAGTATGGATGGTGCTATCCACAACCAATTCAGTGAATAGCTGGGTATTCCATTTTAAATTTCATATGTAGTTAAAGAATACCTTGTGATTATCCTTAGCTAGGGGTAGCTATTTTTGCTTCATAATTAGCTTTGGAGGAATTGACTAGATCCCTAATTTGTTTGTTTAAGTCGGAGAAGGATTTCTTCCTCTGCAAGCCAGTTCCCTCTTGTTCTTGGACTTTAGTTGCTTTCTCTTGTTGTATATCCTGTTTATACTAGCAATCCACCAGGGTGGCCTGTTTTTTCTGCAAGATCTGGTTTTAATCCGGTCAGGTACAGATGATTCTATACAACTGCTTAAGTGGTTATACAGGGTATTGGTGTACACCTCTGCATAGGAGTCTGTGTTATCTGCTTTTGAGGGTGCTTTGAAACTTTTTATACCATCATTCAGTAGGAGGTAATTTGTCTTAGACAAATTCTTGAGCATTTTTGAGCTTGATGGGGTATCTGGTCTTATAATTACATCAACAGAGACTGATTTATGGTCCAATCTTACTAGGGAGGACATCACACTGGGTGGGAGGGGTCTGCGATGCTCTACCATGTTGTACTATGTCCAGTCCATTTGAGTCTCTTGTGGGTGTGCTGACTAGCTGTTCTAGAGCATTTGCATTGAAAATTTACAAGAACCTTTGAGCCAGCTTGTTTGTGGTTGTGTATGTTTCCCAGTTTATGGTAGGATAATTAAAATCAACCATGAGTAAGGTTTTGGGCTGTATGACAAGTGACTACAGTAAGTCCAGCTATTTGGTATGCTTTTCCTGTTTCATGATGGGGACCTATAGCTAGCTATGATGTGGTATGAAGTTTTTCCTATAGTTAATTGGACATGGAGTAGCTCAAGAGAGTCATATTGTTTGAGCAATCTCAAGCTGTATTTATCCTCAATGAAGATGGATACACCTCCTCCTTTGCTTCTTTCATGTTCATTTTGTGGTTTGAATGTATGGAAGGCATTGTAGCCCTTATGGCCATGGTGCTTTCTACACCTTTGAACCATGTCTAGGTGACTGCACAGATGTAAGCATCTTCCAAAGTGAGGAGTGCTTCCAGGGAGTGCAGTTTCTTGTTTATAATCCTTGCATTAAGCAGCAGTATCTTGAGTTTATCTAGATAGGATTTTATTATGTTGGAAGGTTGGTTATTTTGACAATGCCTAAAAAAGGCACACTAGGAGTGGCTAATGCCTTTGCGATTATCCAAAAGCCTGGAGGAGACAGGTGCAGGCTATCTCTGGCAAGGCAGTGTAGCCTGTCAACCATATCTTCCCAGGCTGACAGATATTGGTTTCCCTTGGACTGACACCAGAAGCTAAGCCAATTGTTAAAGTGAATCTTTTTTTTTGTTTGTATTGTGGCATCATCCCTGGAGAAGGTAGAATGCTGCTTATGGCAAGCCTTATACCTGCCTGTGGCACATAATCTCAGAGCTCAGTCATGTCTCTCTTCATGTTGTTCAGTGAGGTACATATCAAGTCATTCACCCCTACATGGACTATGATGGAGTTATACAAGTTTGTGGTTGAGTGACTTGTTTATTTTTTGAAGTAAAGACATAGTTTCTCTAAAATGTGTTGAATGAATGCAGGAAAAACTGAAGAGTAAGACAAATTGTGAAAAAAAAAAAATAGAAAAATGTAATCTCGATGGTGTGGGTAGACCAGGATGACAGTACCTGATGGTATGAGGGAGAACGCTGTGGAGCCCTTTCGCCTAGGGCAGCAGTTGACCATAGGCTAGCCCTGACTCCATAATGTACATTTTCTTACCTCTGAAGCACAACCAACTTCTGGATCAGTCCAGTGCCACTAGACTGTACATTTTGATTATATGCTGCTTTTTGTATTATTCAGAATTGCCTATCAGTAGCTGCAGCAACTCATTGTGACTATTCACTAAATTTAGCAACATTTATATTGGAGATTTGAATTATTCAAAAATTAATTAGGATACATATACTTCATGTTGTAATTCTGAGCAACAAGTTTCAGACATGATTGCTATGTGTAATCTTGTTCAGTTAGTGAGAAAACCTAATAGTGAAAATAATATTATTGATAATATAATGACAAATAGTGAGAAGTTAATCACAGATGTTAACATTAGTCCTCCTTTAGGTAATTCAGATGACAACTGACTGACTTTAATATAAATATCTGCCACAGAAAATATTACCTGATTGGAAATGAATAAACTATGTAGGAATCATACATTCTTTGAACTGCATAAACTTGTCTAATGTGGTTATAACCAAAAGTGACGTGGGATATACCAATCATAACTAATTCAATTGAAGCTACCTTTTCTAATACCATCCAGAGTATCAAATCCAGAAAACTTCCATATTGGAGGAGTATGAATATAAGTATATAAGGGGAGTGCATTTTCAACAATATTAGAAAACTCTACTCATAGAAACAAACTTAAGTTTATTAAAACATGTAAAAATTGAAGTTCATGTCATGACAGTGTAAAACTAATTATGAAAAATGTCTGTCTAAAAGTCTAACAAGTATAAAATATACTATAAATATATTAACTCCCAATTCCAAACAATTCATCCCATTACTTCAGCAACAGTCAAGGTAAGACTATGACAAATTTAAAAATCATCACAGATGAATTTAATATTTATTTCTTACATTTACTCAGAATCAAGTCATGTGATTCTCTTCTTGGTATCAAATCTTTACCTACTGACAATGTTACCTATCCAACTGATTATTTAATTTCCCACTCACTTGAAAAGGTGTCAGTAAAACCTCAGTTGTACCAAATAATATTCCAGCCACACTTTTATCTAATATTTGAAAGGAAATTAGCCCAGTTTCTTTAATAATTTTTAATATGCTTCTAAAGAATGGATACCACCTATATCCTGGAGGAAATCTAGCATTATTCTAGTTTTTAAAAGGGAATGAATATGATATGCAAAACTGTGCACCAATCAGTTTAACTTTATTACTCTGTAAATGTTTTGAGAGATGATTGGTTGAAACATTAATAGATCCTGTAAGCTAAATAAAATATAGTGATCTTTACCAACATGAATTCACTGTTGGAAACATTACCTAAAAATGTAGTATGAGTCTATGATCAAATCAGCTGTGCACTTGATTTAGGACTCAGTGTGGGAGTTGTTTATTTGTGTCTAGCAAAAGCCTTTGATACTTTGCCTTGTTCATTGAGTCACCATGTGCTAACTACCTATAACTTTAACCCATACTCAATTAATCGGATCAATAACTGGTTAATTGGTTCTACACAATATTGCTACAAAGTATCAACTCCAAATGTCTCCCAGTAACCTGCGGCGTACTGCATGTATTGGTTTTAGGATCCTTCCTACTTAATTTAACACTTTCTACCAGTTCAACTAATAAATTATGTTTGGTCAGGAAGCATGCTGATGACTGTAAACTCAAATTTGTCATGATGAATTGTGTGTTATTAACAGATACTTGAGATTGGGAGTTAATATATTTATAGTATATTTTATTGTTGTTAGACTTTTAAATGGCTGTCTTTCATAATTAGTTTTACTCTGCCATAATATAAACTTCAATGTTTATATGCTTGGATAAGCTTAAAATAGAACATCCATTATCATTAGATAGTTCTATCTCTGATGAAGTCTATGCATATAAAGAGTTAAGGATTTTGATTACCTCAGAATGTTCTTTTAAACATCATGAGATTTTAATAAAAACAGAGACTTGAGACACATGGGTTTAATGTTTAAGTTATAGGTTTTAAAGATGAGAGTAAGTGGATAATGTTCTACAAAATTTATATAAGACCCATCTTGGAATATAATAATGTTTTTATTCTATAAATCAACGTAACAAATATTGAGTACATTCAAAGGAAATCCACTAAATGAATGAAACTACTGAAGACCTAAGTTATCAAAGTAGGTGAAAAAAAATTAACATATTTTTCCTTCATTATACCTATTTATCTATCAATCTACATATTTTTCCTTCATTATACCTATGCATCTATCAATCTATCTATCTATCTATCTATCTATCTATCTATCTATCTATATATCTATCTATATTCTAGTAAATTAATATAAAAGCCTTTAGGGATTACTTGTTGCAGGTTATTTTAAATTTAAATTTATCTTCAGATGCTTTATTCATACATGCAAAAGCATTCATTTTTGTATATTTCACAACAGCAAAAGTATTAGACATAATTAGTGCAATCCACATTAAGGATTTGGAATAAAATTGTGTATAATTTATGCACATCTAAAAAAGCTACATTTAAGGAAGAATTTGAGAAATAACTGTGTTTAAAAATTTTCAATATCAGTTTTACAGAGTCAGTCTTTCACAATGCTCTAAAGCCTGAACACTGCATTTCAAATTTATGAATCTATGAACTCTTAAGTACTTTCATTTTCACATGGATAGTATGTGCTTTCTTTCTCATACCCTAATTCATAGAAGCATTTTGTATAATATATTTAGCATGCAAAATGACATTCTGAAACACTATAATGTTTCCTTTTTTGTACATTCAGCTAAACTAGGCTTGTTGCAATATATTTAGCCTATACTCAGATTGCAGTTTGAAATGACATTATCTGTAGAGACAGCCATTATATTGCATGATCTACCTGTGTCTAGTGAAAGCATAACTATTTTGTTTATAATCTACAACTTTTAAATCCATAATTTCTTCTGGTTTTTATTTGGAACTTCTATTCATTTCACTGTCCATTTCAAAATGCACTACCTACGTGTTTAATGCACACAGTATACATTGAACACACTTCAGTTTTACTTAGTCATTTCAGGTTTTGACCATGCATTTGTTTCCATGACACTAACATTCTGCTGTTGACCTTTGCTTCAAATCTAACATAACAAAACCCGCAAATGTGATTTGTGTGTCTTTTCTTGCCTGAATAGCATTAATTATAGAATGTAAAGTTTATGCTTGTAAGCTTGTTGCCGGACTCTTTTTTTGTCAAGTAGCTACATGCATTCTTCCTTTTATTTTTATTGGAGTCATATTTTCTGCATTTCTCATAATTTTCATTGTTTCAAGTTTGCATACTTTGAACTCCTCTGCTATGCTATTTTTTAAGTCAGTCGTTTGACAGCTACCTTTCACACAGCACATCTAGCATTTGTTTCAGTACTGAATCAGCTTCTCTTAGCTACAAAATAGCTGATCATTTCTGATGCCACAGACAACATTGATTTTGTTTTCAGTCTGTGAGACAATTGACCATCCACAATAATTTGTTCTATGCTTTATTTCAGTAGCATAAGCTTCAATTACCTCTTGAACTCTTTGATTTCCTGAGAAAAATAATTTTCTCACATATAGTAGATTTTTTTTTAAATTGCTGGCATAAACTTTTCTTTTGCTTTTCAGTTCTACAAATTTGTCATTCCTACTTCTTTAAAAATAAAATTAGCTAAACACCTTAATAGCGTCCTCACCTGCAATGGTAATCTGACTGGTTTTCAGAAAGCAAACTAAGAAATTTCCCAGGCCCATGACTGTCTTGGGGGGGGCCACAGTTAGTAGAAAAAAATAGCAGACAAAATTTGTATTTCCTAGTGAAGACTGAAGTGGGTGTCCAGAAAAGATGATAAGATGATTACAATAAATTTGATTACTTCCGGCTGCCTGAACTTGCAGTTACTGAAAACACCAAATTGTTTAGTTTTTCATAACACTTTAATAGGTTACTTTGCTGCCACAGTTTCAGGACTCAAGTACTAGTATAAACATTTTCTACCTTGTGATTCTGCAAAAGATAAGGAATATTACTGTCATGAAAAATAAAGAAAATTAAATTAACCTTAAAATATTTACAAATTTACAAATTACTGTACACTTCAGCATGTAGATGCTGCTAAACATGGCAAGGCTACTGTGTGTTTGTGTAAAACAAACTTGAAATACATTAGTATGACCATAGTTTATTTTTCTATCACCATAATTTATCTGAGCTGTGTACATTCAACAAAATAGGCTATTATAGCTGGATAATAGCCTATATGCAGATAAAAATGACTGACCCTGTTGTCATACATTATTTCAAACATTTATTAATCTGCTTTTGAAGAAATGCTATACATTTGTGTGAATTGAATACTTTACTGTTGCCATTTCTTTAAAATCACAATCATTCATTGTAGGTATTTGATCACAATTAACCAGAAATTAATTTAGCTTAGAAGGAACAATGTTACACAATGCATTATACTTACTAAAATCAGAATAAAACAGTCATAATTATGGCTTTTGTCTGTGTGTGTGTGTGTGTGTGTGTGTGTGTGTGTGTGCGTGTGTGTGTGTGTGTGTGTGTGTGTGTGTGCGTGCGTGTGTGTGTGTCTATGTGTTTATGTTTGAATGTGTACACATCTTATGATGAACATGAAAAATGATTAGTTACGCTTATCTGCCTGGACGTTCTGTGGCTAAAATAAAGAAGTTTGAACTTTAGCAAACTAGTTTGTTGTTATTTTCCCAATCTCAGATTGTTTCTTAATTACTTATTGAGATATTTTACTTTATGCATGGGTAAGAACCTTTGATTTGCTTGAGGTAACTTTCTGGCTGGATGCTGCGAGCTGCTATTAAGAAGACTATATTAGACGTGTGTGTTTCTTGGATTGCTTGCAACTTCTTTTGGATTGTTTCTTAACTACTTATTGAGATATTTTATTTAATCCATGGATAAAAAAAACATTTGATTTGCTCAAGACAACTATCTGTCTGGATGCTGTGAGTTGCAATAAAGAATACTATAGCAGACTTGTATATTTCTTGGATTGCTTGCAACTACTTTATGAGATATTTTACAGTATCCATGCTTTAGAACTCTGGACAAATTTGAGCCAACTACCTAATTTGAGTTTTTTTGGCAGAATCTTTGAGGGAGATCTCTAAATGCTTAATTAAATTGACACACTAAGGGCAAGCAACTGAGGCTAGGTATGTGATGTTAAAGTTTGGTTTATTGCTTTTGCTTTGAGCCAGTGACACATTCACATTTTACAAATATGAACAAATGGGAACAATGGCAATGTCAGCATAATAGATGGATTGCCTTTGCAAGTTTTTGTCTGGATTATTGTTGATTTACTATTGAAATTCACTTGTTTTATATACAGAAGAAGCAATATAAGCAAAGCCAGATCAAAAACTTTAAGCATTAGTGTTTCCCAACAGTTTTTTATATAAAGCAGTCTTTTAATTCTGGCCCCATGTCAGAGTTGTAAGAAACAACACTTAGTTAAGTAACAGTTTAGAATGGAACTGCATTATGCATGAATCATTTCCACTTGGCTTTTACTCCAATCTGTATATGCAGCACTGAGGAAATGACCCATAGCCATGGCTTAATGGTAACTTAAGGAGATAGTGCTCCCATACTAAGTGTATGACATGTGCTATGTGGCCATCTTATAAATAACTCATCAAATGAAAAAAAAAAAAAAACAAGCAACATGAATATCTTCCCCATTAGACATTCCTATTCTAACTGTACCATGAATGATTTTGCCTCTTGTTTAAATAATTTATTTATATAGATTTGTACAACAAGCTGTATTAATTTACATAAAAGATATTCATCTTGATTTATGGTTATATATTTTGTTACACATTTTGTTAAACTGCTTTTCTTCTCAATATGCCTGGTTGGCTTAATAGGTTTATTTCTTAAGCCTCTTGTTTCAAGAATTTTTGCAGTAGTAAAAAGGCATACTATCCAGAGATAAGTATTTTTTGACACTGAGGATGGTTGCACTTGTGGAGACAGGGATACATTCTCGGAATTGGTATACAATTTCATAAATCCTGGCTATGCCGCTGTTATCATGGTATAATGATTTGCTTTCTTCCATATGTTATTAAGACAGACAGTAACTCTGTTCTTGAGTGGACATTTGTGCAGAGTAGTGCTTTATTCATTTTGGCAAAATAGTGTCAGGTGGTAAATTACAATAACCCCAAGGAATGTCCAGAAAGTTAGTAGTATTTTGAATATAGCTGCCCTTGCAGTAACTAGTCATTTTAAAACTTTCTCCTCTTCACAGCAAATGTTATGGTTCCTTTGTCTGAAACTGTTGGTCTTCATAGATTCTCTGACTTATAAATTTCTTTTAGCATATAGATGGATCCCATTATATGATAAGTGGGAGGTGTGGTCAATTTACGTGTTCCACGTGTTCTGGAGAAGAGTTTATAAGGACCTATAATTACTTTATGTATACTGTAGTTGGATCACAAGGTTGTACATTTGTGGTGAGAAAACTATATTTTGGCTTCACTAACATAGTCATCATTTTATTTAATGACAACTGCAGACTCTTAGCCTTTTGCTGTTGTGAATGGATTTTAAAGACTCATTTGCCTTCTCCTGTGAAGTAAAAACAATGTAATGAATTTGTCTTTGCACAAGAAGGATGTGAAAGTAGTTAAAATAGCTATCCAACTTGTGCTGTGTCCACTTGAGGGGTAGAATTGGAAGGTTTCTTAATAACAAATTTCTGAATTGATAATGTCTGCATTCTGTAGTCTTTCTGATTTGTCCCCATTTTGAATGTATATTCTTTGTATTCTCTACAATACTACATTTTTTGGCAAATAGCTTTAGTGGTGGAAAATGTATGGCTTCCAGAAAGGACTGATAATTTCCTTAGATTATGTTTTCCTACTGTTTGACTCTGAGTAAGTAAGTCATTTAAGTAGAAATTGTTCCTGGGTTGCCAAGGGGAAAAAAAACTTGTCTCGCTGGTTTACTCAGTTAAAATGTACATAAACAAATTTGTATTTTTGTAAAACTCACAATGCAGCCACTGAGAGTTCATACCCAGTTTTAGTTTTTAGCATCCAAGCCAAAGTGCAAAAATGTCACTCAGGCAAACCATTCAGTGAAAACTCTAAGAATGTCCCAGCCAAGTTGAAGTCTTCAATGTGTAATCCTAATCAGTCCTTAAAGACATATCAGTGTTTCAGCTACATGGCTTTTGAATGCCCACGACTTTTTACTTTTTAAGCCATTACTGGTGCATATAGGCCAATAAGGCCAAACCCCGCTTGCTGTTGACATGCCATGTTTCAAGATTTTTCTGAGCTCACCAAAATAGCATCATTGAATTATTTAGCCATATGTTGGAAACAAAGATCTTAAAACTAAACTTTACATCCATAAACATTCGGGTGTTTACAAAATATCCAAAATAACATTCAAACTAAAGGGTAAAAAGGTCACAGAGACAAACCATTCAGTAAAAGCTGTAAGAGATATTCAGCCAAGCATGGCTTTATTGGTTTAAATGCACCAGTAAAAATTAAAAAGTCATGGGCATTCAGAAGCCATGTAGCTGAAACACTGGTATATCCTTAAGGGCTTAAAACCATGGCCTCCACTACAGGAGGTTGAAGGGATTACACAGTGAAGACTTTAGCTTGCTTGGGTTTTTCTTGTATTTTTTTTCCTTCTTACTATTTTACGGATTAATGATGTTCCCAGAAAGATATGTTTCACATGATAGGAAAAATATTTTGTTCCTTCACAAGTTAAGCAAACTATATTGTTTTATAAATTTGTTTTTTGTCTGACCTCAATAATATTAGGAAAACAGGCCAGCTACTAGAAAGCCTTACATTCTAAAACACAGTGGAAATGTGGCCTAGTTTTGATTTTATGGACACTAATGAGATTAATTGTTAATGAATCTAAAGGCAGTAATAAAGCACTCCAAGCCATTTTATACATTATAGAATCCAATAAAGGCTGTACATATTTAACAAAGTTCAACCCTGAGTGAGACAAGGCTCGACAAAGGGATGCAAAACCTCAACAGATGGTGATTGTCACTGAATATCACATTCCAAAAAGTATTTTATTAAGTGTACTGAAAAAATAATGATAATATTAATAATTATAATCTTATGAACTATTAGCCTGGACTGGATGGTCTTCCTATTTTAGAAGAACTTGGGCATATTATGGGGGACTTTATATATCCCCAAGTAATATTATGACTAGTGTTTTAAATGAAACAAGCTGAGTTGGATGAAATAATTCCTTTCTCAGATTTCATACTTTATTTGGTGGATCAGATTGCCATACATAAAAGATCACAGATTACCTTAACAAATAAAATACATACAGTTGTAGGAACAGTGAGGAACAATGCCTGATATGGGGCAAACAATACTCCAGCAGATGGTATGCCACCATGAAGGAAGAAGGGGTATTCTTTACTTTTTCATGGTGATACTACTAGCTGTTGTGAATGGCAAATGGAGAAAAGTAATATAACTACAAAGTCATTGGTTATATACCTTTAAGGATACTGTAGTCACTGAGATTTCAGTTGGTCTTTCTGATATGTCATTTTACTTGTAGAATATTTTATAGTGTAACATGCATATTATATTCTGAAATGTTAGCAAGTACTGTTACAATGCATCACTTTGACAGAATAGGAAGCACAGAGTTAACAGACACAATATAAATAGACAGTGAATATCACAACAATAACACACACATGCACAAACACACACACACACACACACACACACACACACACACACACACACACACACACACACACACACACACACACACACACAAATGCCATAGGTCAGAAATAAGCAAAACATAGTTTGCTCGATTAAGTACTAAGACACGTGAAAATTCACAGTCACTCACAAACACGCACATGCAGGCATACACACACCCCCAGATTCACGAATCCTCTGTGTAAGACTTAATAAGTCTTACTCACTGGCTGCAGTTGAACGGTATGATGTCAGCGTGCCATGAATATGCATGAGGGCAGGCTGACTCAACCGTAAGTATTACACGGACCGTGTAAGAAAGCAGGGGTGTGTGTCCATCTGCCGAGCAGTCTAAATGTCCACACCCATGCAAGTGATTGAAAAGTAAAAGCAAATACACAAGAGCGAGTCCGCTCAAATGCCCTTGCACCCAACACCGCACTCCTTGATATTGTAAAACCCCATCACAGTTATAAAAAGTAAAAAGTTAATTTTATTTTTTTAAATACCCGAAATAGCTGCCCGTATTTGTGCATGTGTGCGCGGGTGTGCCCATTGCTTAGCTAGAGTTAGCAATTCTGACATGGAAGAGCATAAGAAAGAATGTGTATGCAAGTCACACCAAATAGCAATAGCGTAATGGTAGGGCATTCGTACAAAGACACGGTGTTCATGGTTCGAGTCCCACCACTCCCCTTTGTATTTATTTTTAAATCAGTATATGAAATAATACCACACAAAAATATGTGTAAATAGTAGTAAAACACAGTGAAATGGCCAATGTAACAGTGAACAAAATAAATATTTTAAATGATCCCAATATATAATAATTGCCTGCAGCTAAGCAGCGCTTCACTCAGTGCAATAGAGTTGCCCATAGTTAAATTACGGTTAACCCAGCGCAATAGAGGTGCCCATAGTGAAATAGCGCTTTAACTAGCGCAATGTGTTTGCGTGGACGTGCGTGCTACGCCAACCAGGGCACCATAGGGCACCGAGGAGCAACGTAGAGCAAAGTTGCTTAAATGCAGCCACACCCCCTAGCCTGTCTGGACAGTATGAAAATAAAATGAATGACAAGGTTCAAACCCATGACTCTGTACATCACAAGCAAAGTACAGAACCACTAAGCCATGATAACATAAGAGAAACAGCCACTGTTAACAGATATATACTTACTAATGGTAGTTTAACCATTATTAAGCAGGTCTCCAGTCAGCCGAGAATTTTAAAAAACGGCCAATCACAAAAAAGTGCTGGAAATGCGGCATATTTAAGCCCCATAGGCGGGAATACACGCCATAACTGATTGTAGCTCACATCTGCAGTTAGAATGGCTGGTGTTGGACAGGGAACACACTTCCGAGCGCAACGTTGGGGCATTGAGGAGTCGAAGTACATGGTTTGGCTCCTTGTCCACCATCATGAGTCAAGACTCCTGCAGGGCCAGTTCCAAGGAATGGAGTACAAGGCAGAGGCTTGGAATTGGTTAGCTTATGACCTCACCAGTGCTACAGGCATTCCTTGGACTAGTGAGCAGGTCCGTCACCACCATGCAGACCTGAAGAGACGGAAGCAGGACCACCTGAACCAATGTATACAGGAAGCCCGTGGGATGCAGAATGCCCCACAACTGAGTATGTAGCCATGGAATGCAGTATGTAAGAATTGAAAATTGAGTATGTATAATGGATAGGTATGTCTCAATATCCCTTCATTTACTTTACAGCTGCAGGTGACGGTGCTGCGAATCAGCAAGCCTATGCTGATAGGCTGCTAAGGCTGCTCCACCAGGCAGGTTAGTGATTATTCTGCATGTATTGTTATATAAAATATGGGAGAGAGCATGAGAGAAAGTGTTGTAGTCCAATAATGCAGCCATAAAATTGCATGAATCAGTCCTCTTTATGTACTGTCAGATAAAAACATCAGAGAGGCAGAAAAACAGTGTAGTAACCCATTAATAAAGGTAACATATGTTTGGAATAATATCTCTGCAGGCACTGTCATATAAAATAAGTGAGTGAGCCTCTCTGCAGGCACTGTCATATAAAATAAGTGAGTGAGCCTGATATCTCTGCAGGCACTGTCATATAAAATAAGTGAGTAAGCCTGAAAAAAGAGTGTTCTAACCTATTAATAAAGGTATAATATGTCTAGAACATGTCTGCCATATGCACTGTTAAAACAAATAAAGGAGTGAGCTTGTGGAAAAGTGTGTACTGCCATTAATAAAGGTCTAAAACCCGGAGTGTGTCTGTGTCACACAGTTTGAAATATTGTTGTACCCTTGCATTATACAAATAGTACTGTTTGAAAAAGTGCTGGCAACCCAGAGTTGTGCAGTCCCATATAAAGTGGGTGATGGAAGTGCTAGTAGCTGTGAAGCATATATACAGTCTGCAACAGTCACTTACTGGCTGGCATGCATAAGTAAATCTGGCACATGTGTAGCATGTTATTTTTTCCCCAGAAATATGAGTGTGTGTCAAGAAATGCAGGGCTCTGTACAAATCGAAGTGAAAATGTTATGTGAAAACATTCCAGATATGTAGATAAAGAAACAGAAATGCAATCAAGAAATATGTAGCAGTAACATCTGCATCCTGGACAGTTAGTATGTCAGATATAGGTCAGGCATATATTGAACTAGCCAAACCCATTACACAACCTAATGTATGGTGGCAAGTGTAATAATACGTGTAGGGGATATACACCTGCAGTCACTAGGAATGTAGTGTAGACTAAAAGGTAATTATAAGATGTTAACCGAGGTTTTTCTCTACACCCTGCTGTATGTGCATAAACCATGCAATTCCACACCTCAGTGGGTATGTGTAATCTTAAATATTTGGTGGGACATATGTCCTATTGTTCAATAAATATTTGCATTCACGTTGATGCATGTGCCCTGTTTAAACACCACAATCATGGTGGCCTGTTGCCACCAAACATCCCTGCATGCTGTTGGAATATCCACTGTGGTTCAGTATATGCATGTGTTATGCTTGCTGTTCAACTGTTGGAACCTTGGTGTGTTGGGTTAATGGGAATATTACTGCATACTGTTACAACTAATCTGGAATGCTGTTGTTTATTTTGTAATTAAACACACCTAATCACAGAACGTATGGGAAGGCCGGTCCCAGCGAACCCACCTGTCCCTCCTCAGCTGGCGAGTGCACCTGGCACCAGCAGGTCCGGTGCCCAGTCAGGGCTCCCCTCCTCCATTGGTCCTGTGCCACCTTTGGGTGGAAGTGCTGCAGGGGATGGGGCTCGTCACCCCCCATGCAAGCGTGGGTAGAGAAGGGCCACCTGTCACCCTTTGAAGGGTCTGGGTTGTGGTGCGTAGGGAGATCCAGCGTTCAGTCGCTGATCCCCTATGCCAGCTCAAGGCGAGAGTGGTGCGTCTCACGGGTGAGCCTGCCTGCCCTATGCAGCCCCCAGCACAGCCACCCACGGGGCTGTGAAGGTGCAGTGGTGACTGCCCATGGGTGGGGATCTCAGTTCCACTGTTACCATCTGTGGGCTCATGGGCTTGCAATTTCCAAACATCCGACCCCGTCAATTGTGTTCACCCACCCCATGTGTCATACACTGCCCCTGTATGCGTCTTGTCTGTCTTGTCTGTTTACCTCCCCAACCTACCTCCCTGGACATACCTACTTCCATTACCTCACTTCCCACTCTTATCTGAAAAAAAAAAAAAAAAAAAAAAGGGCAATCTGTACCCACAAAAAAATTATGCCCCATACATAACTGCCCATTTCGCACACATGTCCATTGGACATGTAAACTGATAATTATAATTGGCAGTACAACATACTTTGTTGTCCTCACCCCTCACCCAGGGGTGGAAGGTTTCAAATATCACTCCAAATTTATTGCATATGCACAGCTGTTGCTGGTAAAGAAATGGGCAGCTATGGACCTTCCCTACACCCGTCCTGTACATCCTAAGCTTGTTTACCTACTGTCTGTCCCTCTTTGTGCCCCCTTTTTTACCACTTTCCTATCTCCCCATTTTCTTTTCTTTAAAAGAAGTTAGCACGGGGGTTAGTGGGAGTAAGCACTTGTAAGCAGTAGTAAGCATGTTTAAGTGAGTATGTGCATGTGTGCGCTTAGCTAAGCATCGCTAAGTGTTGCGCAAACCCGTGTAAACCTGCATACAACTGCTTAAAAGTGCCTTAGTCACTCTATGGCAGGGCCCTTGTTCTGCTCAGCAGCAAAAGAAAAAAGCCTCCGCCAGTCTCGAACCCCAGACCATTGACACAATAGACTGCATGAATTACCACTAAGCCACAGCAGCTATACAAGCAATTGGGTTCTGAAATAAATATATCATGCATTACAATGAGGGAATGTAAATGGAAATCAGGAATGGTATAACACAAATCCTGCTCTGTGGGTCTTTACCAGCAGTTGTTGTGGAATTGCATGACATGACTGTGAAAGGAGAACCAGCCATCCTAGCAGGGAATAATGTTACAGTAGCACCTTACAAACACCACACAGTATCAGACCATGATAAATACTGGCCACAGGAATACAGTGCACTAACCACATTTGTATGGCAGTTAATTGTGTAAGTCAGAAATAAAGTACATACTCCCATGTATCCTGTGTTAGCATTTGGAAGGGTGAGTACATGTCTACACTGAGAAGTGTGTACTGGAAGCAGCAACATTCAGGTTTGAGTACAACATGCATATAACTGGCTACAACTCTAGCTTCAGATAAGAGACATATACCAACCTTCTGATTGACACAACGGTGTCCAGAGCAAACAAGCATGGGCCCCACCTTGGACAGCTGAAAGGGCTATGCCTACCTAACCTAGCATTTTATAGCAGTGGGCTGCAATCACAGTGAGTAATGCAATCACCACACAGCAGGCTGCATGCAATTACTGAATGGTGGGCAGCAATTGGTGCAGAGGCTGTCACATGCACAAGTGCAGATACCTAGAAAAGCAGGCTGTACCTGCAGTCCACACATGCAATTCTATCATTGCAGGTGAGAGGGAGAGAGAGAGAGAGAGAGAGAGACAGAGACAGAGACAGAGACAGAGAGAGAGAGAGAGACACACACACACACACACACACACACACACACACACACACACACACACACACAGACACAGACAGGGTACTCTACACACTGCAAATCATCCATGTGTGGCAGCAGTACATATCTATCTTTATCCACACATGTGCATAGGGCAAGGGACATACTGCAACTGTTAGTGAAGGGTGGACAGATATCTGTCATTGAAGGTTGATATGTGCATATATCTATGTAAGTTGTAGTGTGTGGCCTAGAAAACAGCATGCAGTGCTGATATATGGCATGTGGTGGTTAAATGCTGTGGGACTGATTTGTCAGATCTGCTGTGTTACAGCCAGTGAGGCCTGCTAATGCTACATGGGCTGAGGACACCCACATGCATTCATAGGTTCATAGGTTCATAGGTTCATACTAGGCTATCTGCCCTAGGGCATTTATAAGCCTAGCCAGAGTGTGTTTGGCTTTCGCCACCCATTTTAAATTAATTTTGCTATGCCTTTTTTTGAGGTTAGTATACTGTGCCTCTGTCTAACAGTGACACAGAAGTGATAGCCGGGGTAAACCTACGATCTCCCATCCACTCATCAAGATTCCTCTTGAAGAGAGTCAATGTGGGACTCTGCCTAACCTGGACTGAGATTTTATTCCAGAGTGAAGGGAGCCTCTGGGTTATGAATCTGTCCCTCCAGCATGTCCTATTTATTTCAGTGCTGAGGTTCAAGTCTCTCAAGTGCGTAGCTCAATGGGATTTGGATTTTCTGAGGTGCAGCATGTCCATTAATTCCGGGTTGGACATGGCTTTATACGTCAGACACAGATCGCCTCTGAGCAGGCGGTATGCCACTGAGTAAAGCTGGAGTTTCTTTAACCGGGCAGCATATGGCATCTGTTTGAGCCCTTTGATCCTCTTGGTGAGGTACTTTGGGGTCTTTCCAGTTGCTGCAGGTGTCTGGTAAGGTACATCCCAAAAGGGGCATTGTACTCAATTATGGGTCTGATGAGGGATGAGTAAAGAGGTACGATGACCTCCCCTGATCTAGATGTGAATCCCTTCATGATTAGGTGGGCTATATAAAATGCTTTTCTAAACAATTTTGGTCACGTGGTTGTCAAATGAGAGATTGCTATCAACTCGGGTCCCTAATGACTTCTTCTGTACTTAATGGATTACCACCTATGTGGTAATTTGTGGGCACTTTGTTTTTGCCAAAGGGGATGACTATACACTTTTTGGCGTTTAGCTTGAGGCCATGGCTCTGGCACCAGTTGCCTGTTTCTATGAGGCCCTTTTGGAGGATGCTTGTGTCGGCTGGAGAGTTGATTATGGCACCCAGTTTGCAGTCATCTGCAAACTTGGTCAGCCACAGTCCTTCCGTGTTGGCCTGTACTGCCAAGAAATATATACCGAACAAGAGAGGTCCCAGGACTGAGCCTTGTGGGATGCCACTTGTAACTGGTTTGGAGTCTGACATGGCTCCAGCAATTCTAACCATGTGGGTTCTGTCCTTGAGCCAGTTTGCAACCCATCTAGTGACATAGGGGTTTATATTTAAGCTGGTGAGCTTATCTATAATGTCCGAGTGGGGTATTGTATCGAAGGCTTTTGCGAGGTCCAGTTAGGCTGTGTGGACCACCTTCCCTCACAATGGCCTTGGTGACTGTTTCAAAGAAATCGACCAGGTTTAAGAGGCAGGATCTGCCCTTAACAAAGCCAATCTGGGTAGGATCCAGTGTCTGTAGGTCCCCAATATCTTTATTTATGAGGTCCATGATGATCCTTTCCATAGCTTTGCAGACCAAGCTAGTCAGGCTTATGGGGCAATAGTTTCCAGGATCCGTTGAGGCACCACCTTTGTGGAGAGGAACCACTGTTGCTGTACGCCACTCTTTGGGTACATATCCTGTAGTAAGGCTAAGATTGAACAGTAGTTTTATGTTTGGGTTTAGCTCTTCTTGGAGTTCATGTAGGGCAGCCGGGACACCATCTGGTCCCATTGATGCTGTGTTTTTGCTTTGGAGAGGCGGCTCTTACCTGAGCATCTGAGATGTCAGGAGCAGCACTCTGTTGGGATAGATATTTGCCCTTTTGGTGGGAGAGGGGAGAAGTTTGCACTGATCCTGTCAGCTAGGATGTTGGCAATGTCTGTGGGCTCGGTGTATTTTTTTTCATTTTGGACTAATTCTGAGCATATCTGGGAATTCCCACCCAGGTTCCTAACATAACTAAAGAAAGCCTTGTGATTATCCTTAGTGTCCTGTGCAATTTTTCTCTCGAAGCTGGCCTTAGACGATTTTATGAGTGCCGTAGTTTTGCTAATACTGATCAGAGATGCCTTCCTTTTGGGATTTTGCTCTATCATGTAGTAGCTTCCTCCTTCTATTGTATAGTTTGTTTATGGCTGGGGTCCACCAGACAGGACGTCTGCCTTTGGAGGATTGGGTCTTGGTTTTATTTGGGATTGCATGATCCATGCATTCCTGAAGGTGTTCATAGAATGCGTTTATAAAGGATTCTGCGGTCTGGGCGTATTTTCCACAGGCCGGGGCTTTGAAGGATTTCGCCTCGGTTTTGAGGCATGTGAAATTTGCTTTAGAGAAGTTTTTCACTGTGGTTTTCTGGGCAGGGTGGGGTCGGGATGTGAATATCCAGTGAGATTAGTTTATGGTCTGATCTTACCAGTGAGGGATACACTTCTGGTCTGGAGCATAGTGTCCCCATGTTGGTGATGATCAGGTCCAGTATGTTTTCCCCTCTTGTGGGAGTGGTAACAAGTTGTTCCATAGCATTTGAGTTTATAAATTCTAGGAACCTTTGGGCTAGGGTGTTGGAGCTAGAGTAATGCTCCCAGTCTATGTTTGGGTAGTTGAAGTCGCCCAATATAATGGTGTTTGGAGAGACCTTCATATTTTCCAGTATTCTCAGGAAGGCCAAGTGGGGTTCCTGTGTTTGGGATGGTGGTCTGTAACAGGCTATAAACTGGAAGGCAGTTTTACCCACTGTTAGTTGCACATGGATAGTCTCTGATGCTTTGTGCTGTGCCACCAACCTGGAGGTGTGGGTATCTTTGACGAATATTGATACTCCCCCTCCTTTTGTGGTTCGGTCCAAGTTTTGGGGCTGAAAAGCATGGTATGAGGTATAACCTGGTAGTGCTGGGGTGCTCTTGGGAGCCTTGAACCAGGTTTCTGTTACTGCACAGATATCGATGTTCTCCATGCTAAGGAGAGTTTCGAGTGCATGCATCTTGAGGTTTAGACTTCTGGCGTTGAGTAGCATTACTCTTAGTTTCTTATCCCTTGTGATACCTATGGAGGTATCTCATATATTCTGCACATTGATATTCTGCACAACACTGTGCAATATAATCACATAACTGCACATCCCTCAACTGTCACATAACTGATATCCCCACCATGAAAGGTGGACTGTACATGTGCCTATATGTACATCTATGTGTACAGCAATGGATGTGTACATGTATGTGTATAGATATGCATATATATAAAAAAAAAATATATATATATATATATATATATATATATATATATATATATATATATATATATATGTATATAGATATATAGAAATATATATAGCCATATAGAGAGAGAGGGAGGGAGAGACAGAGTGACATGGGGTCATATGTACTGCAACTGGTGTGTGGTGACCAAGGCATGGACTGTAGACAGGTGTTGATACTGCAGTGCCATTCCTCCTTTCCAAAATATTGGACCCATTAACTACCACATAGGTAGAGATTTACCTAACAGTGAAGGTGTGATAAGGGAACATGGGACACAGGTGGACAGTAGCCTCTGCTTTGATGAAGACAGTGCCACACTGCACCTGTAATCAGTCAGTGTGTTATGTGTCATGACAACAGGTGTGTCATCTACAGAAATATAGCGCAGTGTTCCCCTCTAGCCAGCACAATGCCCTGTGTGATATGTACCGCACATGACAACTACACCAGGTGAAAAGGCCACAGACATACCTCCCAAAGGGTAATACTGGCCGCAGACAGATGCCATATGCAGACTGACTCACAAAACCACATCTACACTGTATTGTATACTGGCCACACAGAGGTGACCTCTGCTGGATATACAGAGGTATGTCACACCCATAGCTGGGTGACAACCACCCCGGCAACATATCATAATCCCTCCGGGATACACGCTCTAGGGCCCTAAACCTTGTCAGCTCACTAAACAGCACATGCTGGAGGGATAGGTTCCCATCTCAGAGATATGCCATACACTGGAATAGACCACCTAGCAATAGCAAACAAGGCTCCTCCTTAGCAGTTGTCATAAATACCCCTGATGGTTGTGTGGGAGATTGGTAATACACCCCAGGAAACACCTCTGTGGTTCTGGTTGGCAGGGGCAAGTGAAATAAAAGTATGTGTGTCAAAGGCCAGGGTAGCATATGGCTAGGCTGTCATAGGCCCTAGGGCCAACAGCATATTACCTACCTATGACACTATGCACTCACACATGTACCCAATGCAATACCTGCTATGTGAGGTTGAATAAGTGCAACGCTGAATGTGTGCAAGGTCTGTAAAGGTGTGATAGCTTAGTGTGAAGTCGTATTTGACATGGTAGTGTCTATCCTAGCTGTGAGGACAGCAAATGATGTGTAATGTACTGTTAGGCAGACATAGTAGTACGGCATATGATGTGATGTAGTTCCTTGTTGACGAATGTGGTGTCTCATTGTAGGCTAAAGCAATACATGTATGCTTAGTGAGTGGTACTGCTGGTGAATCCAACTCCCATATGAACTGTAGTACTACCAGAAGCTGTAGGCCTAAACAGCACAGTATGGTGTGTGTTCACATTGCTTGGAAACACTGTCATCTGTGTTTCTTGTAGTCTGCACAGAGGACAAAACTCAGGCATAAGGGTATGTAAGTAGTGGCGCACAGTACTGTAAGGTACACAGGTAATGCTCATCTGTGTTGGCAAATAGTGGTGTGTTGTATGTTTGTCTGATGTGTGTGTAATCATGCCTGTACAATGGCTGCAATCATATGTGTGTTACAGGGTATACGTGTGTATCCAGCAACATATATACTCTGTTACAGCAGTATGCCACCTATAGTAACAACTGTACACATCTGTTAGGTAGGGCTATGGCATCAATGACTAGGGTGGTTGACTGGTACTACTGTACCTGTACTTTACATCCATTGCAATGGATGACATCTCTGTTCGTGCATTGGTGTGATATACACCCCTGTCTTGAGGTTGTGCAATGTGTTACAAACAGTGTGTCGGGTACTGTTGTATAGTGGTGTGATATATAGAGTGTGCCAGGCACTGTTAGTTAGTTGTGGACTGAGAACCACTAAGTGATATTGAACATGTGCAACCTTTGACAGACAATAGGATGGTATATATGTCAGTAAAGTGATATCTGTGGTTAAAGGTGTAAAGTGTGCCACAGGACTCGCTCACACATATTGTTCATATCTTTTTCAGCCAGATGACCCACCAACGCAATCCATCATACACAGCGGATGAGGAAGAGGTGATACTACAAAGCCTAGTGCAGCAGTACACAATGCTGTTCTCCAGAAGCAGCCAGCACCAGCAGGAGTGGACTGCACTCTGGCAGGAACTTGTTCATCGGGTAAATGACATAGGCATGCATAACTGGACATATGAGCAGGTACGCCATCACTGCAGTGATTTAATTAGACATGTCTGGTGGCGTGCGTCTGATATCCAAAGACAACAGCATGCCACAGGTGGTGGGGTGGCCATTCATCCCCCCTCACCAGAGTGGAGGAGCTACTCCTAAGCGTGGTGGCTCCTGGACAACAGCAACATCAACATCTGATATTTGTTGTCATGGAGGCCAGAACCACCCAGCACGTCCACCCAGACCAAGCAGGTAACATGCCCTATCTGTAGACGACAGTTAACTGTACTGTTAGATTATGTCTACGTGAGATGTGTACTGTGTGTTTAGCAGTTCTGCTGCCTAGTGTTGTGCAATACTGATATTTCGAATAATATCTTTACACCTGTGACTGTTGACTGTTGTTATACTGCAGTTTAGCATATCCACTGTAGCAATGCCACAGTTGTGGCTACTGACTAACTCTCTCATATTCTCGTAGATCCCTCTGGTGTGACAGCAGGGCAGCCAATCCATGCTGGTGAGTGTGTTATACCTGCAATGTTGGTAATGAAATATGCATGTCATAGGTGAGGTGTAGGCCATGTACACGTAACACCCCTACGCATAATGCATGCCGTGCATGTTTGCTGTAAGATGTTGCACAGCTCAGTAATGTCAGTAGCTGCCTCACTGACATGCAATACACAGAGCATAACACACAGTTGTGGCATCCCCGTACTGCACATTGGATAGGCATAGTTGCAACACCTGTTCACAACATAACATGTTTATCATACGCAGTATGCAAAGACATGCGACATATGGCGTAACCACACACCCGCTGTAAGGTCACACCTCAGTATCCCACATGTCATCCACACACACATGATGTACCTCAGGGGTAGAGGCCTATCATGGGGCTGTGCAACACTCTTCAACACATAACACAGTCATGTTAGGCAATGCTCCCTATTGGGCACCTCATACACCCATGTACAAAGTGGCTGTGTAATAGTGAACGTAGCCATGGCACTGCAGTTCAGGTACAGCATGCTAGGCGGTGGTCTGTCACACAGTAGTAGCCATGAGTGACCACAAGTTGCATGATGATGATGATGATGTTGATGATGATGATGATGATGACACATGGTAGTAAACCCCATCCAGTTATAGTGACCACAGTACTGCACATAGCGGTCTTTGCTTTGCACCTCAATGTTGTGTGTGTGCAAACATATGCTCCTATACACAATATGCATAGCATGTTGTGTGCGCGCTTACATATGCCAGTATACACAATATGCACAGCTGTCACCATCTGTACAAAGAGTCACATATATGTCCTGGAATGCTATTGGGTGTATAGGTCACATGACACACATTGGGTATGTGTGTTGTTTAATGTTGCAGTCATGTAGCATGCCATGTCATGGCTGGCACCGACATATCTGCAATATGTCCCACACTCACCATAACCACTGTACAATGGCCATGTTGAGCATTGGGATTACGTCACGTCCACATGCACCACTCATCCCATGTCTGTATATTGCATGCATTTGCTACACCTGTGCCCACTATTATTCACTATGGACACAGACACTGTAAGCAGACATGGCAATCTATGTGTCACACAGATAACACATGCAGCCATGGTATGTATACCATTGGGTGATGGTGCACAGGACATTGCAGAGCAGATAATACTTGCACAGCAATGTTGTGTCCATGTACACATTGTGTTCCAGGGTGTAGTCAATCACTGAACAACTACACACATGCATCACAGCCATGTATACTGTCATTAAATAGGACCGTCAACACATGTACTGCATGGTCTTGAGCAACACATATTCTGCATGCTGACATGTGTGAGGTGATTGTTTGCCCTGTGATACTGTCACCCACCTTCACCCACTATTGCGTATGTGTTGGATTGCTGTTTTGTGTGTGTGTGTGTGTGTGTGTGTGTGTGTGTGTGTGTGTGTGTGTGTGTGTGTGTGTGTGTGTGTGTCTGTGTGTATGTGCTGTGGTGAGCAGTGTATCTGTGTTCATGTGTGCATGTGTGCATGTGTGTATGTGTGCTTGTGCTCATGTGTGCATGTGCTCATGGGTGCATGTGTGCATGTGTGCATCTGTTCATGTGTGCATGTGTGCATGTGTGCATGTGTGCATATGCTCATGTGTGCATGTGTGCATGTGCTCATGTGTGCATGTGCGCATGTGTGCATGTGTGCTAACATCATGTACAGATTGTGAAGTGTGTTTCCTGTCTTCCTTCCACAGGTGCTGAGTTAGGGGTGTCTGAGTGCAGCAGGGAACCTGATGTCACTGCCACTAATAGTGGAGATGATGAGACATGTATTGTGGTACAGGAAAGTCTGTCAGATTCTGTCATTGGTCCATCAATCGACAGTACACAGCATTCAACCCCATCTATGCGCACATTCATACTGCCAATACAGCCCTCATCACCAATGGCCTTAGCTGAGGGACAGCATACAGTCTGCATCGACCAGGAGAGTGTGGTACCCATGGCACGTGCATCCCCTCTGTTCTGTTCTGAGAGACAGCATTACAAGACTATCTGCAAATATACAGAGCTGAGTATAGTTTTCTTTATTATAGAGTTTAATTGTCGCTTAGATAGCTGTTGTCTCACTGTTCTGAGAGTCTGATCTGCAAATATACAGAGCTGAGTATATTTTTTGGTTTTATAGTTTATACTATTAGTGGTTGCTCAAATCTCTGCTGAAACTGTCTTGCCACCCCCCACCCTCATTTTCTGCCTTGTCTTCAGCTGATATAACTGTTTTTTATAGCTTGTGTGTTACCTAACTCAAGGTTCCCTTAATTTGACCTAATAACAGCCTGCATTTAAATTGGAACCTGTGTTCTGAGAGACAGCCTTACAAGACTATCTGAAAATATACAGAGCTGAGTATAGTTTTCTTTATTATAGAGTTTAATTGTTGCTCAGATATCTGTTGTCTCACTGTTCTGAGAGTCTGATCTGCTAATATACAGAGCTGAGAATATATTTTTGGTTTTATAGTTTATACTATTAGTGGTTGCTCAAATCTCTGCTGAAACTGTCTCCCCACCCCGCACCCCAATTTTCTGCCTTGTCTTCAGCTGTTATAACTGTTTTTTTATAGCTTGTGTGTTACCTAACTCAAGGTTTCCTTAATTTGACCTGTTAATAACAGCCTGCATTTAAATTGGAGCCTGTTTTCTGAGAGACAGCCTTACAAGACTATATGCAAATATGCATAGCTGAGTATAGTTTTCTTTATTATAGAGTTTAATTGTTGCTTAGATATCTGTTGTCTCACTGTTCTGAGAGTCTGATCTGCAAATATATAGAGTATATTTTTTTGGTTTTATAGTTTATACTATTAGTGGTTGCTCAAATCTCTACTGAAACCGTCTTCCCCACCTCCCTCCCTGCTTTTGATTTGTAGTTTAAATTTGGTGGCTTTTGCAGTGCCCGCCCCACTGTAGATTTGATCTAGGACACTCCCCCAGTCCCATCTCATTACCGCATTCTACCTAATAAACCCTTTCTGCACTTGCTTTTAGTCCTTTTTAATTTAATTGCATTTTTCAAACTGTGTGTGGTCTAATATTGCTACATACTCAAGTGTGCTAGCTGATGATTTGGCATAGGGGTATGTTGTTCTGACTGTAGTGCACAATGTTCTGGGTTCAAGACTTGGCAGTGAAATGCATGGTGGTAACATGTTTAAAATGGGTGGCGAAAGCCAAGCACACTCTGGCTAGGCTTATAAATGCCCTAGGGCAGATAGCCTAGTATGAACCTATGTGAATTGTTTTTACTACTGTTTTTGCTACTTTTCTGTAAAAAAAAAAAACTGTAAGCCTGTTTCCTACATTTCCTGTAACTAGTGTTCCAGATACAGATTTGCTGTATCCAGGACTGTTTGTAAGCTTCTGAGCCCCCCAAGCCGTTCTGTGTTGGAGGGAAGTCTTCTAGCTTATCAGTGGGAGTGGTAAGCATTAGGTAACCTGTCTACCACATAAGGAGTGGTTCTGGCCCATAATTTGTAATTATTGGCCGTTTGGGCAATCTTCCATCTCTCTCAACTTTCTGATTTGAAAGCCTGCATTTGCACTTGTTTCTGTCCTGTAACTCGTCTAGTGCAGACACAGATTCTTAGTTTTAGCACTTAAATTTGCTTATTCATACTCAGCACTTGTTCAGGACTTGTAAGCACTAAATAAGCTGCTAATTACTATAGCACTCAATCTTCCTCATTACCTAAAGGAAAACCGTTTTTGTACTTACTTTTCTCACTGGCATTGAGAAAAACAGGTCTTTTACTCACTTTCCTCACTTGTCTTGAGGAAAATAGTTTTTTATTCAGGCAAGTCCAAGGGTCAGCTCCCAGTGTTCTCCCCTGTCTGATGAATCTGGGCATCTGGAGGCAATGTAGAAATTGCCTCATGTACACAGACAACCCTCTCCTCCTAGCACCCAACACTACAACCTGTGAGAGATGCACTTATCTAGCCAAACTGGAGGTAAAGCTCTCACCAACCAAGACTGAACCTGACAGTCATGAGGAGAAGCTAAACATTTGCACCACACCACACTCATCACATAGTCTCACTACGTCTACACCACCAAAATTCACACATAGAAACTCAAAAACATTCGCGGAGGCTCTCAATAATAATCTGCCTAAGCAACAGAGACCTCCAAAGCAGAAACACAAGCAACCTCCATCCCCCAACACAACCCAAATGACACATAGCCCACAGATTCAGCGTGCCACTCAAACACAGCCAATAAGGCAAAACAACATACCCAACACACTAGTCATAGGTGACCCTATAGTCAGGCACACTGATGTCCCACTCACCAGGCTAAACAAGAAGAAGGTTACTGTCCGCTGCCTGTCGGGTGCCAGGATCCGCCACATAATCCACGCACTCAGGTCACTCCACAACAAGTACAAATATGACTCTGTCATTGTTATTGTCCATGTTGGTGTGAATGACCTGAGATGTACCTCCCTGGACTACATGAAAAGAGACATGGAAGAGCTCTGCGATCTTGTAGCCCAGGCAGGTATGACCCTAGCCCTGAGTAGCACTCTGCCATCACCTAGAATGATACTGCAGTACAAGGACAAAGTGATTGATTTCAACAATTGGCTAAGCTTCTGGTGTCATTCAAAGGGGATCCAGTATCTGTCTGCTTGGGATGACATGGTTGACAGATCATGATGCTTTGCCACAGATGGCCTGCACCTGTTGCCCCTAGGATTCTGGATACTGGCTAAGGCTCTTGCTGCCCCTATAGTGCCTTTTTTAGGCAGGGTTCAAGCAACAAATTCACCACCATAACAGGAACAGGTAAGCAAAAACTGAGGGTAATGCTACTCAATGCTTGAAGTCTAAATTTCAAAATGCACTCACTCGAGGCACTCCTTAAAATGGAGAACATCAATATCTGTGCAGTGACTGAGACCTGGTTCAAGGCTCCAGAGAGCACCCCTGCACTACCAGGCTATAACTCATACCACACTTTTCAGCCATCTAACCCGGACCGAAACACCAAAGGTGGGGGTGTGTCCATATTCATTAAGGATATCCACACCTCCAGGCTAGTTGCTCAGCATAATGCATCCGAGGTTATCCAAGTGCAACTAACTCTTGGCAAAACTGCAATCCAAATTGTAGCTTGCTACAGATCCCCCACCATGCCCAGGATTCCCACTCCTCTCTTCTTGATGTACTGGAAAATATTAGGGTTCAACCAAACACCCTAATAATGGGCGACTTCAACTACCATTCCATTAATTGGGAAAACTACTCATGTACTAACTCCTTAGTGCAACGCTTTCTGGAATTCATAAACTCCAATGCCCTAGATCAACTTATCCACACCCCCACCAGGGGCAACAATACCCTAGACCTAGTCATTACCAACATGAGTGACCGATGTTCCACACCTGAAGTCAACTCCTCGTTGGTCCGATCCGACCATAAGCTAATCACCCTTGATATCCACATCCCACTCCCACCCCCCATTAAGGAAACCACAGTAAGAAATTTCTCCAAAGCCAACTTCATGCTTCTTAAGACAGAAGTAGTGAACTTCATGACACCCATGCAGATGGACAATACAGTTACAACTTCTGAATCCTACACAAATGCGCTCTATAAGCACCTACATGAGTCCATGGATCGTGCTATCCCAAACAGAACCAGCTATCCTCCAAAAAAAGGAAGCCAATTTGGTGGTCCCCTGCCATAAACAAATTGTACAACAAAAGGAAGAAACTATTACAAAAGAGAGTAAAATCCCATGAGTGGAGGAGCTCCCTGGTCAGCCTCAGTAAGAAGCTGAGATCCTTTATAAGATCCTCCAAAGCTAGATACGAAAATAAAATTGCCACTAATTCCAAGGTCAACCACAAAGCATTCTATAGCTATGTCAAGAATCTCAATAGCAACACCCAGATCTGCTCTGAGTTACAGCACAAAGGCATGAAAATTACAGAACCAACTGATATTGCCAACATCCTGGCAGATAGGTTCAGTGCTAACTTTACCCCCTCCTCACCCCCTAAAGGGCCCATATCTATAGAGGAAGAATGCAGAGTCCCTGTAATCACAACTGCACAGGTGAAAGCTGCACTCTCTAAAGCCAAAAACACAGTATCCATGGGAACGGACAACATCCCATGCTACGTTTTACACGAACTTCAGAATGCACTTAAGCACCATGTTCAATAATAGCCCTGCATCAGGCTTTGTGCCCACTGAATGGCGCACAGCAACAGTTATCCCACTCCACAAAGGGGGAGCCACCACTGATCCTGGGAACTATAGACCCATTAGCCTAACGAGCCTGGCATGGAACGTATCATCATGGAACTCATAAACAAAGACATTGGTAACCTCCAAACTCTGGATCCCACCAAGTTCAGGTTTGTGAATGGCAGATCATGCCTCCTGAACCTGATCAACTTCTTTGAGGCAGTCACCAAAGATGAGGGCAAAGTGGTTCACACAGTCTATCTTGACCTCGCCAAGGTGTTCGACACCATCCCCCATTCTGAAATTATAGCTAAACTCAATAATCTAGGCATAAATCCCTATGTCACAAGATGGGTTGCCAACTGGCTCACTGACAGAACCCACAATGTAAAAGTTGCAGACTCCAAATCTGACCTCAAACCTGTGACAAGTGGAGTACCACAGGGTTCCGTCCTGGGACCGCTCCTGTTTGGTATCTACTTCTCTGAAGTACAGGCTAACACAGAAGGCCTCTGCTTTATTGGGTGGTTTTTGTTCACCTGATATATTTGTAGGATGCTGACATCATCAGACATTCCAAAGAGGGATGTGCCTCTTTTACTGTGTTTTCCCAGTCTCCAAAAAGGCTACTCCTCTCACAGGAGTTCACACACATACACATACTGTCAGTGTTTGTAGGATTCAAACCTCTATTCAGCTATGTTATGATATTAAAGAGATACACATTAACACAACATGCTACATGCTTTACTGGGTGGCTTATGTTCACCTGATATATATATGTAGGATGCTGACATCATCAGACATTCCAAAGAGGGATATGCTTCTTTTAATGTGTTTTCCCAGTCTCCAAAAAGGCTACTCCTCACAGGAACTCACACACACACCCCTCCACACACACTCACACTGTCAGTGCTTGCAGGATTCAAACTCCTATTTAACGATACTAGAATGATACGCATTAACACAGCGCGCTCTATGCTTTATTGGGTGGTTTCTGTTCACCTGATATATTTGTAGGATGCTGACATCATCAGACATTCCAAAGAGGGATGTGCTCTTTTAATGTGTTTTCCCAGTCTCCAAAATGACTACTCCTCTCACAGGAGCTCATACACATACATACCCCCACACACACACTGTCAGTGCTTGCAGGATTCAAACCCCTATTTAATTATGTTATGATACTGGAAAAATGCGCATTAACACAGCGCGCTATATGCTTTAGTGGGTGGCTTCTATTCACCTGATATATTTGTAGGATGCTGACATCATCAGACATTCCAAAGAGGGATGTGCCTCTTTTAATATGTTTTCCCAGTCTCCAAAAAGGCTACTTTTCTCACAGGAGCTCACACACATACACGCACACCCCTCCACACACACTGTCAGTGCTTGCAGGATGCAAGCTCCTATTTAACTATGTTATGATAATAGAGAGATAACACAGTGCGCTATATGCTTTACTGGGTGATTTCAGTTTTCCTGGTATATTTGTAGGATGCTGACATCATCAGACTGGACATGGGAATGTGTGTGCACTTTTTTTATGCAATCCCAGGAATGATCCATGTGGGTCGGCAGGTATCAACAGCTTGAACAGGACCATGTGAGTCGCACCGTGTGTGATCTATCTGTGGACATATTGACATCCCTTCATATGTCAACACATATCTATGCACAGATTGTTAGTTTTGTGGATACGACATGTGTCTGTGATGTTGATGAAGAGCTATGCAAAGTCTTTATGGGACATGTGACGCTCTGTTCAGTGATGTATGTCCTGGGTGGCTGCCTTGCAAACAATGTAGCATGTCTGGGAACCATGATCTGCACATGAACGTACCACAGTTGGTAGGGTTGTGTGCTTATCAGCTTCCAATAGCCCTGTTTATGACTTCAGCCATGATGCACTCCATGGCCTTGCAGATCAGACTTTATAGGCTTACTGGACTATATTTCCCATGGTGTGTTGTGCACCCACACTTGTGGGGAGTGCCATATGTTGCTGTAACACATTCGACAGTTCCAGACCCTGTGGAGTGGGTGAGGCTCAGCAGACTGTTCAGGTGCAGGGTCTGTTTGTTCTGTAGTGCATGCATGACACATATTGGGAAACATTGTAATCCAGTTGCTGCCATGCCTTTGGCTTTGGGGGGAGCTGGTCAGACATTCTACACGTGATATCTCCTGGTATGATGTCAGGGACTATCGTCAGTGGGAGGTGGTTATGTATATATGGGCCTGTCTGACAGGATGTCGGCATTGTCAGTAAGGTACAGTTGGCCCTGACTCAGGACATATATGAGTGTACATTACTATTTCTGACATAGCTAAAGGACATGTCATGATTCTCAGTCTGGACTCCTTCTCAGCTACTCTTTACAAAACACCAACAAATCTGAGCACTACTCCTGGTTATACTCATTTACACACTTAACACCCT
Source organism: Protopterus annectens (assembly GCF_019279795.1). Lineage (NCBI taxonomy): Eukaryota > Metazoa > Chordata > Ceratodontiformes > Protopteridae > Protopterus > Protopterus annectens. The sequence goes on along the minus strand of NC_056729.1, from coordinate 1,329,350,032 downwards.
ACTGATCCTTTGTGATCAGGCTACAGAGTATGTCATCATAACATACTGGCATGTCCAGGGGTCGGTTTCATGTGTACTCTCCAGTCTAGCTAGTGAATATTGTGGTTATGACCCAATGTCACATCTGCCTCATGTACACAGACAACCCTCTCCTCCTCCCAACATACTCAGATATATGTGAGAGATGCAACAATACTGACATACAGGAGGCTGAGCTCTCTTGACCCATGACTGGCATGGTCTATCAGGTGGTGGAGGTGACCACACACACCACATATCAGTCTCACATACACCGATAGCGACAACAATCAAACCACATTATCACACATACACATACACATACTCGGAGGCTCCACATACACTCTGCCTAAGCAGCAGAGACCTCCAAAGCAGACACACAAACAACTGCTACCCCACTACAATACCCACATATCACATAGTTCACAATATCAGTGTGCCACACAGTCACTGCCCTTCGGGCTAAGCAACACACCTGATACACATGTAATGGGTGACACTTAATGTCAGACACACTGACGTCCTACTCACCAGGCCAAACAAGGGAATAGTCACTTAGAGCTGTCTCTCAGGTGCCAGGATCTGTCACATAACACATGCACTCAGGTCACTCCAAAGCAAGTCCAGGACTGGCTCCATCATTGTCCATGCTGGTGCATACAACCTCAGACATTCCTCCCTGGACCACATGACATGATACATAGAGGAACTCTCTGATCATGTAGCCCAGGCCGGTATGACCCTGACCTTGTCTAGCATCTTACACTCACCAAGTATGATGTCTCAGTATACCAACAACCTGATCATGTTTAACAGTTGGCTAACATATTGGTGTTATTCAAAGGGGATATAGTGTCTGTCAGCCTGGGGTGACATGCTCGACATGCCACGTAGCTTCTCTATGGACAGCTTGCACCTGTCACCCTTGGACATTTGAATACTGGCTAAGGCTCTTGCTGCCACCATACTGCCTTATTTAAGTGGGACTCAACAGACAGACCCACCTCCATAGACATTACAGAGTACATGACACTGAGGGTAATGCTGCTCAACACCAGATGTATTACCCTCACATTGACCACACTCAGGAATCTCCTCAGTATGGAGAATAGCAATATCTGTGCACTAACAGACACATGGTTCAGGCTCTCACATGCACACCAGCACTACCAGGTTATATTTTGTACCATGCTTTCTGACCACATAACTCGGAATGGCCAACACAAATAGGGGGAGTATCCATATAGATCACAGATACACATACCTCCGGGTCGGTAGCACTGCACAAAGCATCACAGACCATACATATGCACCTAACATTGTGCAAATCTGCCTTTTGGTTTGTTGCCTGCTACAGACCACACTCACAAACTCAGCAACCACACTTGTCTTTCCGGGGAACACTGGACAATATGACGGTCTCCCCAAACACCATTATATTGAGTAACGTCATATACACACACATTGACTGGGGATAGTATTCAGGCCCGAACACCCTCACCCAACAGTTGCTACAATTTGTAGACTCATATGCTATGGCACAACCGGTCACCACACCCACAAGACGGGACAACATATTGGACATGATCATCACCAACATGGGGACTCTATGTTCCACACCTGTGATATACCCCTCATTGGTAAGGACAGAACATACTTTATCTCACTGGACATCCATATCCCGTACCTACACCCATCCTGGGTAATCTTGGTGAACTTCCCAAAAGAAAACGTCACACTTCTCCATACCACGGTGGTATCCTTCAGAGACCCTGGGTCAGTGATAAGTATGGCTCAGACTGCTGAATCTTTTACATACACAGCCTATGGACACCTAGTGGACTGCATGGATCATGCTATCCAAAATAACACCTGGACTCACTACTCCAATGGCAGGGGACCTGTCTGGTGGACCCCTGCCATTAATGCGCTATACAACAAAAGGAGGAAACTACTACATGATAGAGCACAATCCCAGACAGGGAAGGCATCTGTGATCTGTACTAGCAGACAGCTACAATCACTCATGTATTTATGTCAGGGCCACTTCTAAAGGATAATTGCACCAGACACATTGGACACTCACAAGGCCTTCTTCAGTTAATTCAGATACCTGGCTGGACACTCACTGATATGCTGTGTGTTACTGCATACTGACTGAACATACCCTGAACCCACAGACATTGCCAACATCCTGGCAAACAGGTTCAATGCAGATGTCTCCCCCATCCCCCCTAAGGAGGTACTGTCCATCCCACCAGAGTGTAACCTCCCTGATATCACGAATAAACAGGTGAGTGCTGCCCTCCCCACAGTGGACACCACAGCACCAATGAGACCAGACAGTGTCCCGGCCTCTCTTGTACACGGCCTTCATGACAGACGTAACCCTCACATTATGTCACTGTTCGATATTAGGGTTACTGCAGGATTCGTACCCACAAAATGGCGTACAGCGATAGTGGTCCCACTTCACTGAATACTGCCATAACAGACCACAGACAATATCAGCCTATAAGGTTAACTAGCCTGTTCTGCAAAGCTATGGAGCATATTGTAATGGGACTCATGCACATAGACATGGGAAACCTACAGACACTGGGTCCTACACATTACAGCATTGTTGTGGGCAGATCTTGCCTGTTGGACCTGTTTGCATTCTTTAAACAGTTACCAGGTCCATCAGTGTTGGGCCGGTTGTCCACACAGCCTGCCTGGACCTTGCACAACCCTTCGACACAATACCCCACACAGCCATTATGCATAGGCTCACCAGCATCAATATCGACACATATCTCACACGATGGATTGCTACCTGGATCAGGGATAGCACCCACATGCTCAGTGTTGCAGGTGCCATGTCTGACTATACACCTGTTATACGTGGCATCCCACAAGGCTCAGTCCTGGGACCTCTCTTGTTCAGTATATATTTGTGTGATGCACAGGCTATCACAGGGGGGATATGGCTGCCCATGTTCACAGATGACTGCAAACTGGGTGCCATAATTAACTCTCCAGCTGGCACATGCATACTCATACAGGGTCCCACAGAGATTGGATGACTGGTGCCTGAGCCATGGCCTACGGCTACATGCCATTAGTTGCATAGTCATCCCCTTTGAGAGTGACAACATGCCCACACATTACCACATAGGTAGTAATCCATTACATACTGTAGTAGTTGTTATGGGTTTGGGGACACAACCTGTTCATACTCTCACCTTTGACAATCACATTGCCAAAGTGGTTAGACAGTACTTCTACATAGCCCACCATATCCCGCATGGTTTCACATGTTGATCACATGTGGTCATTGTGCCACTATACTCATCACAACCATGCTTGGTTACTATGCCACATTTGGGTTGTACCTTACCCGACACCTGCAGCAACTGTAATGGTCACAAATGTTAGTCATCAAGCAGATGTAGGGACTCACACGGATGTCCTGCACAGTTCATATACAGTAACTCCAGCTGTACTCAGTCACTTACCACCTACACGGATGTGTTGTGTGCCTGTGGTTTAAGGCAATATCTGACCCAGAATTAATGGACATGCTCCACCTCAGGATATCCAACCCCCTTGGAGCTACACACTCCAGGGACATATACCTCAGCACAGATGTTGATAAGACATGCTGGGGGGACAGATTATTATCCATAAGGCTCCACTCACTGCAGAGTGTAGTCCCAGTTTTGCATAAGCAGAGTCACCCAGTGACCACCTACAGGTGACATCTTGACAAGTGGATGGGTGATCATATGTGTACCCATGGGATATCTTCTGGATCCTTGCTAGACAGAGGCACAATACACTAAACGTAAATAGGCTATCTTGTGTGACCTACTATTCACGAGCACAGTGTTCTGATTTGACTGGGTTGCAGCAGCCAAATACATGCTGGCTATGCTTGAACATGCCCTAGGGCAGATAGCCTAGTATCAACCTCTGAACCTACGCCAATGTTCATGGTGCACAATGTTTATTGCTGATACTGTTTGCAGGTTTTTATCATCTTTGCTTTCCCACTTTCTATGAACTGCTTAGGTATCTGCGGAACATATTTAATTATGACAGGGTTCCACCATATTATATACGTGTCTGTTGTCATATAAGTGTGTGCACAGGGCAGATTGCTGGATAGTGAGAGGTTCCTGGGTTAACACATGCAACTGCCTGCTATGTGTAGCCCACTGCTCTACTCCAACATGGCCTAAGTGTGTGAGCATGTGTAGTTCAGACAGTCAGTGTTCTGTTGCCTGACATTTGTCTCATGTATTCAAGTGTGTGAGCATGCCCAGTGTGATCTTTCTGTATGTTGCTGTCTGAGGTCCACTACATTTGTTGATGTATGTGTACACGTCCAATATTAACATTTGTATTGTGTGTGTTGCAAGTCAGGTTCTATTCTTACTGCAGGACTCACCTTTGTGTCATAACTCGACAGGGATTATGCTGTGCCTGCAGGGTTTCCATGGAATATTTTGCATAGACTTATCAACATTTCTTCATACAGGTTAACCACTGCAATACTGTCATGGTTTAGTGGCTCAGTACTATGACTATAGTGCACAGTATCCTGGATTCGAGGCCCATCACCGCTTATATTTTTATACTGAGCAGACTAGACTGCTTAAGGGCCAGTAGAGCAACTATGAGCATGCTGGCTTTTGTTCAGCTATGCCCTATTTAGGCCCAGCTTGTCCAACATTGCTCAATATTAACCATCATTGCTGGACGTTGGCCAATATTACTCAACATTGAACACATTTGTACTAGTTGGTGTGTGCGATTTGGTTTAAATATACTACATAGTGGTAAATGCTGATTAGCACTGCTTTATATTGCTTAACACATGGCAATCATGCCTCAAGTGTTGATGCAGGGCTGCCTATGTCGGATGCACATACTACACTCCCTATACATGTTTGACTGCAGGTAGTGTCAACGTAGGCATCCCTTTTACTATATGTGCGGGTCAGAGAGAGGTATTATTTCCAGAGTTCCTACTGAGCCAGTGTATGTGCTATGCATTGCCTCTTTGCCAAGGCCAAGGCATACTGGGCACGCCTCCTTCTGCCTACTGGGGCAGGCTCAGGTTGTTCCTCCTCCAAGTCATGCTCTGCCTGTGATGGCCCTGGCAATGGTGGGGGGCTGTTTGGCCCAGACCTGTGCTGGTCCTGCTGCAGTTGTTTTCGCAGGATCATATTATGTAGCATAGCACATACCATGACAATTTGGGTACATGTACTTGGTGAGTACTGCAAGGCTCCATCAGATGTGTCCAGGCACAGGAACTGTGACTTGAGCAGCCCAAACACACGCTCGATTACATTTCGTGTTTGTGCATGTGCCTCATTATGGCGTTCCTGTTCAGGTGTGTGTGCATTTCTGATGGGTGTCATCAGCCACAGCTCCAGTGCATAGCCAACATCCCCCACTAGGTGCCCATGTGGGATGTCCCCATTGGCAAATGTCTGGTACAGCTGTGTCAGATGCCAGATATGGGAATCATGGTAGCTTCCAGGGCAGCCAGCAGACACATTCAGTATTATGCCCTGGGCATCACACATGACCTGGCAGGTGATGCAGGGGAAGCCCTTGCGGTTGAAGTAGACCCTACCCCGCTCACCGGCTGGTGCTTTGATGTGTATGTGCGTGCAGTCTATTGCACCCACTACCTCAGGGTATTCCACTATTTGCTGGAAGAGACGCATATTGCTGGCCAATACCTCACAGGAATTGGGGAAGTATACATGATCACCGACATGTGCTGACATGGCATCCAGGAACTGGTGCAGTACCCTGGATGCTGATGCCTGTGATATTCCCATCATATCACCAGTTGGTCTCTGGAAGGTACCTGTTGCTAATATTCTTAGGCCAACACATACCTTAGTTTCCACTGGGATGGGTTCCCCTCTGTTGGTTCTGTGTGTGAGGTGTGGTCTGCACAGCTCAATAATTTGCTGCAAGAGGTCTCTGTCCACTCTATAGCACTCCACTATCTCCAGCTCATGTAGCCCCTGATAGGTTACCCTGGGCCTGTACACTCTTCTCCGTCTCCTCACTGTGGGTTGTCCAGCAGCATTTGCATCATCACCACCCTCAGCATGTTGCATATGTCACCTTATAACAGCAATGGCAGCCCCTAACATTTTTTGCCTCAGTACAGCTTTTTCAATTTTCACTGCTATTAGCTTACTGCAGTGTTGCAGTGTCTCTTGAGATAAACATTATGAACTGTTGTTTGCAGTGTTTTAAGTGCTGGGCTAGGCTGGGCTAGTGTTCTGCCTGGGTAATTGCCTGATTCTGATTGTTTTCACCTGCTAGCTCTGCTAGTACTCCCTGGTAACTTCCTACTATTTGGTGTGCTTCCTTTTTCCTTTCTGTTTCCTCAGGGGGGAGCGCCGCGCACACAAGCGCAAACATGTGCACAACAGCTAACACGCGCGCACACATGCTTACACAGACTAAAACCTGCTTATTCTTGTTAAAATGCATGCACACCAGTGCAAACGCGCTTACAACTGTTTACACAGCCTTACATATGCTTACCCAAGCTTACACACGCGCACACACGCTTACACGCACGCACACTGTCTTACTCGTGTTTACTGGCGCACACACACGCGCAAGCATGCTCAGCAAGAAACTTTGGTGTTATCCACGGCATACACCTTCCATTTCTTGACTTTACCTGGCCTACCCGTTGACACACCTCTTTCAATAATATGCAATTGTCGGCTGACACATGACACTTTTCTCCAATGAGCTTCACTCCTTTCAAACATACCCCCCTCGTGATGCCACCTATCTTCTACTCTGTTACTCCCCTTATCTTACTCCTATACTCCACTGACTGTGCTCATTTCCTATGTAAACTTGTGATTCACTATCCTAACTCTCATTTGCATAGGATTGCCTACTAATGCTTGGTTACATCTCTTAGACTGAGCTTCCCCCCTTAGCAACCTCTACTTGGTGGCCATGTTGTCTTCAGCCTGCCATTCACTTGCATTGTAAATTCATTTTAGGTATAAATTCCACATTTGTGGATCTTAATTATTAATTTTCTGTTTTTTAGGGCGCAATGCGTTTGCACGGCGCTGCGCTACAGTTAAACCCCAGAGATCGGGATAAAAAAAAATATATTTTATTTCTATTTTGAATCACTTCCCATTGCCAATGGCCGTATTTTTGGCCATTGGCATGCTTCCTCCTGTAAATGCATGCTTTTTTTGCAGCTGTCACAGCTCCGTTTTGCTATTTGCAGAACCGTACTCAGTTATCAACTGAGTACATTTCTGCAAATAACACTACTCCTACTCAGACAGGTTCGGGTTTCCTGGATCACAAATTTACCTCATTTGCATAGCTTCCACCTGCAGTTGAGGTAATTTGCATATCCAAGCCCTGTCCATGTAGGACTAGTTTAAGGAGCTCTGTTACACACCCCTACCGGCTCTTCCTGGATCGCTCAGCCAACATATTGGCTGAATGGAGTCTTACTCAACTCTTAGACTCTGTGCAATTCTTCGTGAATCCGGCCCTACATCATAATCCTACACAGTTTCACATATATAACTAAAAATTTTCTTTAAACTGCATTTCTATTTATTTTCTTGCATGATCAAACTTGTCACAGTTATTTTCTTATTATTTAAGGCTTACATTTTCTTATTTAATATTTGTTTTATTATTAATAAATTCCAGACCTCTCAACTATCCATATTTTAGAGGAATGAACCTATTTTCAGGTATGATTTACCCCTACACATGATTTACCTTGTTTTGGAGGTACATCCCTATTTTCAGACTTGATACTATTTTCTAAATTCCCCTCATCATAGTTGAGGTTTGAAGTTGCCTACTACACAGAAGTACTATACACGACTAACATACATGCGACACCAGTAATTTAAAGAGGACTCACATCTTATATCTCCCATTTTCAAAGCTAAAACACCTTGAGTACTAAAATTTTGTAATGCAATTCATAAAAATCTACATATCATACATAGTATTTTTGATAATGTGCATATACATCAGTTTTATCACTCTCTTTTTTAAACATATTTCTGAGTAGTATTCCACAATGCTACTGGAAGCAAGAAGTATGTGATATTTGGTGTTCAAATTTTACATAATAAGACGTGCACATTTTTGTTCAGATGTTTGTACTTTTCAAGGGTCTTTGTACTTATTTTCAGTATTTGTAGGCTGAAAGGTAAGAGACTGACAAAGGCTCATTTTGAAAGTTTTTGCTTTTTACATTCAGTTACTTGACGTTCGCGTTCTATCAAAATATTTTTGTACATTTAACTGCATGCTAAATCTATAGGTGGGAGTGTCTTACTGTTGTAGACTTTTATGCATTTTAAACGATGTATTATCTAGAATTAAAGAGTTTTAAGGGATATAATTGCAATTTCATAGCATACTACAATAAAACCCAACTTTTAAAAACAAACTTTTAAATTTGCTTGAAAATTTGTCATTGATAACATCAATTTAATACTATATATTGCTGTATAACGTATACATTGTTTAGTGCATGTTTAACTGTATTAATTAAATCACTGTAATAAAAAATACTGAAATCTTTTGAATTATATATTTAGTAAATGAGTGATAACTTTAAGTAAAACTATATTATCTTTATTTTGTTTTATTTCATCATTTCAAATGCATGGATGATAATGATGCCTGTGTTCATTCACTACCAGGGAAACTTGGATATAATGCATTCAAAGAAGAAAGAGCATAACATGTTTTCTTGCTAGAAATGTATTTCTGTGTGAAACTCCTTTGTTCACAAAGTACTATTTTAGTACTTAACTCTTATACTGAAGGCACTGAAAACTGATAATTACTAGGTCATTAAGTAAGATAAATGCATTGGTTTAACAAAATGTTTGGGCTCAATATAATTACCATGCTAGAGCCTTGCAAACGATAGCTAATAATACACTGTCTGCTTATATACCATTTAAAGTATATCTGAAAATTTAGCAGTGTCTGTCTCTGATATAATTTACACCCTTAACTGTTCTGAAATAAACATCTTCTCTGAATGAGAGAATTAATTTACTCTAAGCATGCAAGTACAGAATGACAGATAATAGTCTGGTATTCATTTCCTGAACCATTATTATATGTCTCATTATAATTATGGATTTATATCAAACTATTTCTTCTATATTTGCTTTGTTTCATGTCAGTGATATCATAGGCCATATGAGGTTCAAACAAATTATTATAAATATTAAAATAAACATCATGCTTCTTTCTTTATTTCTGAATGGTAAGTAAAAGTCTCAAAATGACACAAAAAAGAGAGACTAAATTTGTTTGAAACAGACTTTATTTCAAGGCAGTTGCAGATTCATGATGTGGTCATGCTTTAAACTCATTAGGAAAATGCAGTTTTAATGATATGAAGATAATGCAATGTGAATTTTGGCGACCTTTGTTTATCTTTATGAATGGGTCAAGGCATTTGACCTTCATAAATGGTAAGCTTGCTAAGTTTTCCAATATTGAAGAGAATAGTTTTATCTTCCAGTGCTGATATGTTCATTTTATGTAGTAACATATGCTAAGATTGGTTAAAAGTCAAGTCTAAGAAATGTTCTATTCAATCATTCATTCATTCATTTGTTTATTTAAATGTGTTGACTGGAACAGTGCAATGATCCAAACTGATCAATTTCAGTTTCACTGGGGCAAGAAATACACAAATAAGATTAAAAAAAGACTATAGGAACATACCAAAAATATTTAGCATTAAAGCATTTCAGTCATTAGTGGAAATAAACTACTGGCTGTACACAACGTGGGAAAGACGATGATAGCGCAGCTGGGAGTTGGTTGCAAGCTGTTGCATGGACACAGCTTTTCAATATTAGGTAATGTTTAATAGAAGATTGTATTGGTTAGCAGTATTAGACTAGGAATAAAATAATATATTAGAGAGAGGTGGGAGAAATGGCTGCTAGAGGAAGGAGTTAGTTCTGTCTGTAAGATGGAAGATTTGATGCAAGGCAAAAAACAGGCTGGGTTGCAAATGTTATCCAAATTCATTCCCCTTTTTTACTAGTTTTAGTTTTTTTAATACACTAGTAAAGCCACACACCATCTGCCCCTACAGAAATGCATTGCAAAACTTACACCATCTTTTGTTTGTAGAAAAAATGTGGGTGCTTGAATTAAAACATTCCTTCACCAAGTGACATCCCTGCCTATAACTTTCAACTCATTCCCATTTCTTTTGTCTACCACTCCCAGATTTATTCCTGATAATGATGATGCTTATGTTATGGGTGCATTCTGGTGTGAGCATTGAGGGTAAGGTCTGTCTTTTTTCAAATTCCAAGTCTCCTGTACCACATAAAATCTTGTAATATTCTAGCTGGATATTCTCAATCAATATACTGTTTGTCTTCAATGAAGACCTCCAGAAGTAAAGAGTCCTTCAGGCAAGTCCCACACAAGGGTGGGCTATACTTGTGTACTCTTCACTCAAAGCTTCATGTTGAACAGTTTTCTTACAATTAACTTTCTAACTTACCCAGTTTCACTACCCTTACAGAGTGTAGGACTACATCAGGTAAGATTACTGCACTTCATTATTCATTACCACATAGAGGACCCAATGTATTCCTTGTTATGTGAAGCTATTTTGGCATCCTTTTTTGACAACAGGAATACATGCCTGTCTTCAGGTTTTAGATATGCTATCTTTGTAACTAAGATGATTTTCCTGGCCAATGAACTGAGGTATCTGTTATAATATGTCAAATTGCTTAAACAAAGCAGATGAAAGAAGGAGTGGAATCTCAGCTCAGTGAAGGTAGACATACAGCAAGGATTTCTGTGTAGGCAGGTTGACCTATCATAGATAAAGAAAAGAAGATGCACATAAATAGCAAACATTATCTTAAACAAGTGTATGGCTAAGGTATTTGTCCACACCTACTAACTCAGGGCAAGATATAGTTAGGGCTACATAGGGAGGCACTCTATCTCTCTATTAAAAGGGCACTGACAGAGGTAGCTTCTGTGGCACAACGTAAAAGAGTGAGTCCCAATGCTGGTTAGATCATGACTGATAAGCTTACTACAGTAAAATGAGTAACATACTTATCTTGAGTATGAAAAAGCTGTGTTTTGTCCCAAAGAACACAATATTTGCTAATCTTTGTCTTCATAAGGTTTATACAAATGTTCTGTTTTATTTTCTTGTATACCTTTATAGATTTATAGATTCATAGATTGTTAATAGGTTAACAATCTAGGGGCCTTTCTAAGCCTAGCCAAGCTTTTCTGAAAAAATAATGATGTCCTGTATCCAAATAGGACATTGAGCACCAGGCAGTTATAAGCTACCTCCATCCATAAAAGGCATGGGTGCCAGTCCCGGTGTAAATTTGCTATTCTCCATCCACTGGTCTTGGTTGTGCTTAAACTGGGAAATAGATTAACTAATTTTTACATGGATGGGAAGCCTGTTCCATAGGAGGAGCAGTCTCTGGGACACACATCTGTCTCATGATCATGTTCTGTTTAAGTCACAGACAAAATTTAGGCCCCTGGACCTTGTATTTCTGGTACTGTTTAGCTTAAAAATATTCAGGAGGTTCATTTATTATTTATTTATTATTTTAGATTTGTTGACCGGGCTAGTCTAGCTGGATACATGTCCATTTTCAGTAGAGGCCCGGGGAGAAAAGCTCCACTACTAAATTATGCATTTTAACAAATATGCAAAGTCTATGCATATAAAGCAAGTCAATCAATTACATGAATCTGAGGAAACCCTATTACATCAGAGTTTGGTACAAAGAGAGAGAGTGACATGCATAGTTAAGAATCACAATACAGTAGTTGTTAAATCATTTATACGTGATGTGGACTCAAGTAAGAGCAAATCACAGATCCTCAAAAATATCAATATTTTTTAAGCTATCTATATCAATAAAGAAAGTCTAACCAGATGAGAAGAAAGGTATAGAAGTAAGATTTATACTTCTATAACAGTGGCAAAAAGTGTCAGTCAGGATTCATGCATGGGCATAGCCATTGGGAATGAAAAGAGGTGTTGATACCAGTAATGTAAGTTCTCTTGGAAGTTTATTCCAAGTAAGACCAACCGTGTTAGTAAACAGGCCGTCACCAGACTTATTGTGAGATTTAAGGGAGGATACTAGGAGTTTATTAGCTGAGTTAGGGGTCGTGAGGTTTTTATAAGGGGTAATAAGGTTACAAAGTATGTGAGTATTCATGGGGTGATACAAGATCTTGTGGGTGATTGTAAGTTGTTGGAGCAACAGCTGGTTTTGTAATTCCAGCCAGCCTAGTTGTTTAAGATTTATGCAATGGTGGGTACGAAATGGAGCTCCTGTGGCAAATCTAGCAATGTTATTGTATGAGGTTGCCAGTTTATTAAAATTGGATTTTGATAGATTGGTAAAAATTGGAGAGGCATAGAGAAGGGTAGAGATGAGGTGAGTTTGTGCTATAGTAGTCCTAGCTGAAGGTGTAAGGAAGGGTTTGAGCCTGTAGAGAGAGCCACATTTTCTATTTACTGATTTAATAGTTAAGTTAATGTGACAATCAAAATTAAATTAAGATTGTGATCAATTGTAACACCTAGAAGTTTGGTGGTTGTGTCAGGTGATATTATTGTGCTGTTGTTGGATACAGTTGTGAAGTTAATGGGAGATGACTTTTGTGTAGGTGTGAACAGTAAAAGTTTAGTTTTTTTGGGGTTAAGGAGGAGACAGTATTGATGGAACCAGTTTTCCGCTAATGTAAATACTTTTTGGGAACTAGACTGGAGCTCAGCAGAAGAAGCCACGGCACAGATAATTGTTGAGTCATCAGCATATTGAATGCAGGTTGTTTTTGGAAGGATGTTTTCAGATCGTTAATAAAAATAGAGAAGAGGAGGGGTCCCAGAATAGAGTCTTGTGGGACTCCAATGGTAATGGGTAGCTGAGAGAATAAGTGATTATCCCAGAGAACTGCTTGCTGTCTATTTTATAGATAGGAATTGAACCACTGGACAGTCTGTGTCTAAGGAAAGAGATCTAAGAATGTTTAACATGAGTTGATGATTAACCATGTCAAAGGCCTTGGAGAGGTCTACGAAGAGGGCTGAGGAAAGTAAGTTATTATTACTATTTTTATTAATACAGTCAGTGTAGGATAAAAGTGCAGTTGTAGTACTATGAAATGGTCTAAAATCATGTTGGCAATCAGCTAGCAGGTTATTTTGGAGAAGATGATCAAGTAATTGTCGATTAATGCATCTTTCCATGATCTTTACTAAAGGAGAAAGTTGGGCTATGAGACGGAAGTTTGAGAGTTCGTTTGAGTTACTCCCCCCTTATGTAAAGGGATGATATAAGAGACTTTCCATAGAGATGGGATGATACCTTCTGTTATGGTTCTGTTTATTAAAATGGAAACAGGGTAGGCAAGTACTCCAGCTGCTATTTGCAGATAGTCAGCTGGTAGGTGGTCAGCTGATGGAGTACAAGGTTTAAGTTTCAGAAGTAAGGCATAGATGAGAGATGATGAGACTGGCTGCAGTTTTAAAGTGGGGGGTTTATTGATTAGGGAGTGAAGTTGAGGGGTGCTAGCAGGAGATAAGGTTTTAGCTAGTGAACAGACTGTTTCAGAAACTAATTTGTTAAAAGTGTCAGCAATTTGTTTGGGAGAACTTTGAGTCAAATTAGAAGGAGTAGGAGTTTTAACATTTCCTGTATGAAGTAGTTTATTAATACCTGACCAGAACTTTTGTGGATTTTGATGTTGAGCTTGTTGGAATTTCAGGTAGTAGTTCTTTTTGTCTAAGAGTATTCATTTCTTTGTAGCATTTCTAAGTTGCCTAAAGTTTAGGTGATCAATTGGATTTTAAGTATTTCTCCATTTAGACCATATTTTATTTCTTTCTAGCATTTTTTGCCTGGTATCTTTGGTCAGCCAGTGAGCAGGTTTGTTTCTAGCTCTGATTGTATGAGAGGGGGCATGCTAGTCTAGAATTTGCAAGAATTTGTTATTGAAGCATGATACTGCCGCTTCAAGAGGTAGGTATTTTAGGGGAGTCCAATTGCAAGCTTTGAGCTCTGATTGGTAGCTAGCTATGTTTAGGTTTTTCTTATTCCTGGTAGTTCTGAAAAATATTGGGTTAGGAATAGAGGTATTTTGTCTAGTAATATAAGTAAGGGAGTGGTCGTTAATATCACCAGGAAGTACGCCTGTTTTATATGACAGGGGATTACTATTAACTAATATCCAATCAAGGGTACCCTGTTTGTTACTAGGTTTATGAATTCTAGTAGGGGAGATGAGGATTTGATGGAAGCCATAAAGGTTTATGTGAGACGTTGGTTTTGGAGAAGTACAGCAATTCCAATCAATAATGAAATCACCTAGAAGTATAGTTTCCTGTGGGAAGGATGAGGAGAGTCAGCTAAGGGTATTTTCAAGAGTATTGGTGTTATTGCCAGGGGGAATATAAGAGCAAATAATGTATAAGGATTTATTAGTATTAACCTGGAGCTTAGAGATCAAGATTTCAGCATTACTTGGTAAGGGAGGTTGACTATCTAGTGGGGTAACCTGTAATTCAGATTTGTAGAGTATTGCAACTCCACCAGCCTTTTTGTTCAGACAATCAAGTCTGAGGATGTTGTAGCCAGGAGGAATTATATCATTGTCCCTAGCTCCTGGTTTGAGTCAGGTTTCAGTTAGACATATGATGTCAAAGGGCATGTAGTTGGGAAATTTTATTATTTACGCTACAGATATTGAGGTGAGCAATAACAGGAGAAGTGGATGTATTAGTTGGGGTGACGGAGTTTGTTTGATGGACTGGGTGGGTGTCAGGGAAGTGGTTGCTTGGGCCTGGGTTTGGATGAATGTCACCATGTAAAAGTAGGAGTTGTTGAGGTTTGCGTACGAATTTTAAGAGTTTAGAAAAAATTAGGTACGATTTTCTGGTTTGCAGATATTTAATATGGGTTAATCCATGGAATAGAGGTAGAAGGTAGGAAGATGAGGATGTTAAGTTACTGTGAGTTTGTGAGGCTAAAACAAAGTGTGGAGTACTATGTTTTGAAGAGAGTTGAGATTCAAAAAAGCTTAGGTGCTCGTAGTGAGTGAGGGTATAAGATACAAGTAGAGTGTTAAGGATTATGAAGAAGGAAAGTGTGTTAAAATATTTAGGACAGACAGATCTCGGCATGGTAAGGGTAAATTAAGTTAATTGAAGAAAGTAGAATAAGGTATAAAGAAAGGGAATCTTAATGTAAAGAGTAGTTTAGAAGAGATAGGGAATGTTAGTATATGGAGCAGTTTAAGGAGAGATAGGGGTTAAAGCAGTCAATAAGTATGGGCTGAACTGCTAAGCATGTAACAAGATAGAGAGGGCTATAGATGGATGAGGGAACGGAGGTGTGTTATTCAAGTATAAGGTTAGGAGCAGTAGGGGTGGGTGAGATTTGGGGATAGGGTAGGGGAGTGGAGTGAGCCCGCAGGGTGAACGGAGTGGGTTAGAGCAAGTGAAGGAAGAGCTCAGAGATTCAATCTAAAAATAGGTAGTTACTGCAGAGCTCTGAGAAGTTCCATTTAAGAATGGATTGCAATTAGAACTAGGCAGTAACAAGGAATATAGGACTAGAGGAGTGGAAATAGACTAGAAGAAGAGGGACCAAGAAGATTGTAGGATCAGATAGAAGAGAAATACAAGGAAAATCAATAGTAGCCTAGTATAGGGTGCCATCTTTGGGCAATAGGGGAGTTCACTAAAGCTAATGGAATATAATAATGTGGAAAAAGAACACAGTTAAATGGCACCAGGGAGAGAAGACTAATTTCAGAGGAGGTGGAGAGGGAGTATGGCTGATGGGTACCTGGCTCAAGAGTATTACATTAACATTTATTAATTTAAAACCTAAAATAAACACAGCTTTGCAGACTTGTCTAGGGGTAAAACATACTTTCTCAGGTCCTTTGATGGAGGGATTTAAAGAGTGGACAACAAATTCCTTTAAGGATGCAGTTGAGATAGCTGAAAGTATTTGATGGGGTTTCTCATAGACCAGGCAGGTAGAAGTCTCCAGTCTTAGTGCAGGTCAGAGGTAGAAAGCTAAGAAAGTTAGAGAGAAGAAAAGAACAATTCAATAACAATACAGCAGTAGTTACAGTAATAAGCATAAACAGTCTAGGATGAAGCAAATTATCTCAGAACTGAGAGAACCTTAATAGATGCACATTAGCTAAGGAAAGCAATAATAAACAGTGGTTACTACTATCTTTAAAACAACAGTGAAATTATAGGATCATGATATATTCAAGCCATGTAGTAGGAACATGCGGGAGAGTCACAATGCCCATATGTTTAGCACAAGCTGACCATGTTTAACTATAAAGTAACATGTAACTTCCAGTTACATCATGAATATGTTATAGCACAGCAAAATACACTCAAGACTCAGAAATATCTGAGTTACAAAATCAATTATAACAAAAACTCACTAGAGTCTCTGTAATATGGGATTCAACAGAGGATTTAAGCCAGGCAACAGATGTAATCCATAACCCTACCGCGTCTAGAGCGGTCCACTAGGGTAAAGAGTAAAACCGAGGCTTGAGTGTAGGCAAAAATGCAATGAGACTTAATAAGGTATTAGCACTCAATACGGGAGAAGCCACAGGAAAGGAATCAGCCACAGATTGTGCTAGCACATACAGGTACTGCTCCACTCCCAGGTATTGCTACGCATCCACATTGAAGACTTCTAGTTGCTAAAACAGCTGCGGTCCCACAATGAGACTTATAAATTCTAAAAATGTGCCAATTGCTACTCACTACAAATTATCCTGATAACACCAACACTATTAGCTGTTAATGGAAAAGTAAAACAAGGTCCCTGGTCTGTAATGAACAATATTGAGACCCTACAATTCATGGAAAGACATTTGCTAAAAAATGTGGAACAGAAAGCGGGCTGGATTCCACTGTGAGTATTACAACAATCATACAGCTTTATAGAAGCTAATTGTAAGGTAATGATCGCTGATAGTAGTACAGTGCTCACCAGTAGGATGTGTGGCATACTTATAACCCATGTCGGGGGTCAGATTTATCAACAGCAATGTTAGACAAGGGTTGACTAACTTAAGAAAGCACAAAAATAATACAAATGGAATATCACAAGCGAAAAAAATTTGCTCACACTGCTTCTATTATAAAAAATAGGATTATAGGAGTTACACGCTCATCTACCAGGTTATTTGCTTAATTAAAATTCCTTGTGTGGGGCCCGTATGATACAGGAGCAGGATCAGCTATAGCGATACATACAATAAGCTGGCTATAACCATGTTTTCACCGCAAGTGGTCAGTTACGTGCGTGGGATCAGTTTTACTAAATAGTAGAGGCAATAAACACTTAAACTAAACCTATATAAAGGTAGAACAATGACTCTTCACATTAATAGTTTGATCCAGGCATACACTAATCCCAGAACTAAAGCAATGTAACAACACAAGCAAGACAGTTTAAAAACAGCAGAGAGAGAGAGAGAAAAAAAACACTTACAGTAAGTAGTCTCACTAGGACCAGGGGTACACAGCAGCTAGGAAAGTTGTATGATAGTAAAGATGGTGCCACGCAAGATAACCCAGCTTTATGCTATTTGGAGTGGATATGAAGTGGAAGGGGAAGGGATAGAGCAGGTAAGTACAGGGGGACTAGGGAGGGGAAAAACTTCTATAGGTGAGCTAGTATAAGTGGGAAATCCTAATTAGAATGCAAATCATGATGATAGTTGAAAGGAGGAGTTGCTAGAGTCCGGGTAGGGGGAAAAGGTGTATCAGAGGCTAAAGACAGAAGAAGAAAAAAATAGCAGCTAAAAATGCAAGTGAAGGAAGAGCTCAGAGATTCAATCTAAAAATAGGGGATTACTGCAGAGCTCTGAGAAGTTCCGTGTAAAATGGGAGTGCAAGTAGAACTAGGCAGTAGCAAGGAATATAAGACTAGAGGAGTGGAAATAGAGTAGAGGAAGAGGGACCAGGAAGACTATAGGATCAGATAGAAGAGAAATACAAGGAAAATCAATAGTAGCCTAGTATAGGCTGCCACCTTTGCACAATAGGGGAGTTCAGTAAAGCTAGTGGAATATAATAATGTGGAAAAAGAACACAGTTAAAGGGTACCAGGGAGAGATGACTAATTTTAGATGAGATGGAGAGGGAGTATGGCTGCTGGGTACCTGACTCAGGAGCGTAACATTACCATTTATTAATTTAAAACCTAAAATAAACACAGCTTCTCAGTCTGGTCTAGGGGTAAAACATACTTTCTCAGGTCCTTTGAAGGAGGGATTTAAAGAGTGGACAACAAATTCCTTTAAGGATCCAGTTGAGATAGCTGAAAGTATTTGATGGGGTTTCTCATAGACCAGGCAGGTAGAAGTCTCCATTCTTAGTGCAGGCCAGAGGTAGAAAGAGTGAGTAGTCTCGCTAGGACCAGTGGTACACAGCAGCTAGGAAAGTTGTATTCATAAGTGTGGGGTTTGCAGATGCCTGTTAAGCAGACATAGATCACCCCTCAGCAATGTACAGGAGACTGAGTAGAGGGAAAGGGCTTTAAGGCATTCTGCATAAGGCAGGTTTGTTATGCTTTGCATTTTTATGTAAGGAACCTCTGAGGTCATTCAAGTTAATGCATAAGTCTGGTCAGAGAAAGACCAAAGGTAGGATTGTAGTCTATGAGTGGTCCAATAAGGATGGAGTACAGTGGGATAATGACTTCTTTGGACCTAGATGCCATGTCCTTACTTATAAATTCTAAGTTTATTAGTTATAAGCTCTAATTCAGTGATGCTGCACAGATTACACATTTTCAGTCCAGGGCAGGTATCAGGGTAGTTAAAACTGAGCACAGTTCTATCATACTTATATATGCCAAAAGCAGTGCAGTCATTAATTTTCTTTTGTGCAACTATTATAAAAACATTGATGAAAGTAGTTCTAGTACAATTTTATGCTTTAGATTTTATTTATTTACTTTTTTTGTTCAAGCAATTTTTTGTTTTCCAAGAATATCAATACTTATGATTACATTTCAGAAAGAATGAATAAATAAAGTAACATTATTATATACAATATTTACAAAGGCCCAATAATCAAGAGGAAGACAATCAGTGAACAGGACCGAATTTCACATTTCAATAGAAATTGTAGTCTCTTTAATCTCTTATGGAAGAGATTGTGCCCATTTTTAGCATTTCAATAAGTGAGATAATTTTATTCCAAGGATTATTTGTCCAAGTTTTGGGAAAAATTCTCAGTTCCTTGACTTTTGTTTCCATTAGCACAGTTTCTTTCAATAAGATCAAGAAGTCTTCAATGGTGGGCTAAGAGGAGGATTTCCATTTCCTTGTAATGCACTTTCTAGCTACAGCTAGTATAATCCACAGAAGATATTGATAAGTTTTATTCATTTCTGTTATTTCATTGACATTTAAAAGTATTGGAGATTTTGTTAATACAAATGTATCAGTATAAATGGCTTGAAGAAATGTACCAATTTTTTCCCAGTATTTTTTGAATATTATTACAATCATCTAAAATGTGTGACCAATCTGCTATACAACTTAAAAAAATCTCCAACAAATAACGTTTTGGGAAGAATTGAATTTGGCTATCCTGCTGGGAGTATAAAAGGCTCTATGCAGATATTTCCATGTAAAAATATTCCAAGCTTGTACATTGGAAGTTAACTTGATGGAATATAATAAATTGATTTTGCATTCAGTTGATAGATTAATTGATAATCCCTTTGTTAAGAAGTTACAATAATTCTGATTAGGTTTAATTTTATAAGCTATTAGAATTTTATATAATTTTGATATAGAATTTGTCCAGTTATAACTATTATAAATTGCTTTGTGCATGTAATTTATGAATTTAGGCTTGACTTTAAAGAATTAATTATTAATTAATCTGCATAGTTCTTGAGCATAGAATAGAATACTTTGAAGTTCTAACCTGTCTGCATTTGATATATCAAATATATTTTTAATTTGTTGATTGTATAGAACTTTTTTCATCCTTTATGCAATGCTGCCAACAAGTAAAGTTCTTTAATTCCAGATTAGTGAGTGTGTTCTTGTGGATTTTATTAATGACATTTTTTGTAGTATTAAAGGGTATTAACGAATCGAGCTATAATTTTATGTCAGCATTAGTGTTTATGAAACTTCTAAATAAGTTATAAATATAATTTATGCAATTTAGATTGGTGGGTTTTGTTATGTTATATTGGAAGTCAACACATAATGTGTGCCAAAATGTATTGTTTTGATCATTTAGTAATAAACTTTTTGTTATTTTATTTTCATTTAAAAAGATAGTAGTATGTAGAGTCTTGCAAGGAGAAGAAAAATTTGGATTTATCCAGTTTATGACTATTTTAAAAATCGAAGCTTTAACGTAAGTCTCCAAATCTGGAAAGTTTATTCCTCCCAATTCCCAGGGTGTGATGTGATGAGAGAAAGCTTTTCTATTCCTTTTTGGAAACCAAAGAAAGTTTAAAAGAGTTGTATTTATCTCTTTTAAAAATGTTTTATTTGGAATCATGGGAATGGCTTGGGCTATATAATTTATTTTTGGAATGTGTGTTTTTATAGAGTTTAAAAATGTATTATAGTTTAAGGATAAAGTGGTACTAATATTTTCAGATATAATAATCCCTAGATATTCTAAAGAGGAGACAATTCTACCAATTATATGATTTGTATTTAAATTCCTATTCAGTAACACGTGACTTGATTTGGATTTACTAAAACAAAGGCCTGAATTGAGAAAAACCTTTCCCACTTGTAAGTCCAACTCCTGTATAGATTCTTCTGAAACAGGTAATGTGAGGAGTATATCATCGGCAAAAAGTATAATTTTAGAGTGAAACTGATTGTATATGTTTAAGCCTTTTATTTTAGAGTCACAACAAATTATTCATGCAAATAATTCTATTAATAGGCCAGATAAGATGGGAGACATAGGACAACCTTTGTTACTGCCCTTGGTTATTTCAATGGCTTCAGAGGTAAATGGTCCCAGTTTTACATAGGCAAGATTCTTTTTATATATGTTTTTATCAGATTAATGAAATGTGGGGGAAAATCATTACGTTCTAAAATTTTAAAAAAGATAATCCCATTTCAATGAATCAAAGGCTTTTTCTATATCTAATGCAATTATGGGGGCTTCTAAATTATATCTGTTTATTATATCAATAAGAGTTAAAATTCTTTGAATATTATCATAAGTATGTCTATTACAAATAATTATGTTAACTAAGATAGACATGACTATTTTATAATCATTATTGAGTAATGAGATTGGTCTGAACGAACTGCAAAGGCTGGGATCTTTATTTTCCTTTTTTATTGGTGTGATTAATGAATACCTCCAAGATGGTGGGATTATATTTTGAGAATGTATTTCATCTAAGGTTTTATGAAATAGAGAAATTGCTGAATTTGGAAATATTTTATATAGTTCCATTAATATTCCATCAATGCCCGGAGCTTTATTGTTTTTGCTTTCTTTGATTTTTTTCAGTTATTCTTTGAGAGAGATTTGTTTTCCAATATCAATTTTTAATTTTTTAAGTATTTTTTTATTTTAGTAAGATTTGTATCTATATCTAAGAAGATAGATTTATTGTTGTTATACCGATAGCGTTCAGCAAAGTGAAATTTAAAGGCATCAAGAATATCATTTACATCTGATACTTTTTTGTTATTTTTCCCTTCATAGATTATATTTGTAATGTTATTTTTTCTATGAATAATGATATGGTATTAATTAGTAATTTGGCCTCCAGATGAAATTATCATTAGTTTTAAAGTGAGAATCTTGTAAAAATATGACTTGCGCTTTATGTAATTTTAAGTATCTTAATAAATTGATCTTTTTATTGGATTATTTAGACCATTAATATTTAAGGAAAGTAATGTTAAATCTGTCATTTGTATATGTTTTTATGATGTAAGTTATGATTAGAGACATTGTTAGAATTCCTTCTACACTAAAGGTTTATGAAACTATACTGTTGTTGATGTGTAATACAATTTCATGAAAACGAAATAAATAGCACAAAACTGGATACCAGAAAGGAAACACACACAGAAATAGTCCAATATGGCTTAAAAAGTATGGACACCAAA
Organism: Protopterus annectens; assembly: GCF_019279795.1. Taxonomy (NCBI): domain Eukaryota; kingdom Metazoa; phylum Chordata; order Ceratodontiformes; family Protopteridae; genus Protopterus; species Protopterus annectens. The sequence continues at coordinate 1,329,327,757 of NC_056729.1, read as the reverse complement.
GTTTTAGCACTTTCATTCACTTTATTTTAAGTGAACTTCTTCAGAAACAACTCACTTCACCCCGTAAGCACATTTTATATAAAAAAACTGATCACATGCTCAATGATGTCAGAAATTAATTAATTGATGTATTTTAAAATACAATAGTATGTATGTATATTATAAAAAAACTTTAGTAAATTGTTATAAACATAAAAAAATGCCATAAACTTAATAATTAATTCATTTCATTTGCGCAAGTTGTTTCTGAGGAAGTTCACGTAAAATAAAGTGAATGAAAGCGCTAAAACTTTGGTGTCCATACTTTTTAAGCCATATTGGACTATTTCTGTGTGTGTTTCCTTTCTGTAATACAATTTCACTGAGTTTTCCCATTAGATAATCTGAAATACGTTTCAAAATGGGCCAACAAAGAAGAGAAAAAAAGAACATATAGATAAACTTTTTAATCAAGTAAATGATGAATTTAATAACCTTTTTAACAAACATGGAGTGAAAAACACTCCTAATCTGATAAAACAAGTATGTTCAATCAGATTATCCCTCAAATCTATCAAGATTGAAAAAAATCACAAATGACTCTAAGCTCCAAATTTAGTATCCTGAATATATCTTACTTATAATTGGAGTAGCAATAATACTAATAATTATTTAGGAAATATCATTAGTATAAATTTAGTATCAAAGATTAATTACACATCTACAATTAGTTCTAAATTTACAAAGTAATGAGTTTATATATTTTTCTCTAAACAAAATGATTACATAGTGCATACATAGATTTTTCTATATATTATTACTTTTGTGAAACTTTTTGAACTTAAACTACAAAAATAATAATATTGTAAAGTTAGTAATAATTCTAATTAAATGTTTGTTAGTATATTTCTAAGTTAGTGTCTTTTTATATATTAATAGAGCTTTCTTTAATTATGGGTATTATTTATTTTACAGTAAGAGAAACTTTGAATAATTTATATATTAGTTGTTAATTTCTACAGTCTATAATGTAATGCAAATTTAAATACTTGTCATGGACTAGTTATCTGAGACAATAAAATAAACCATCCAACAGCAGATTAACTGTTTTTTTTTTTTTTTTTTTTAAGAATGCATCCTTATTTCATGAATAAGGTATATTTCTAGGTTGAAAGTAGCTTAATTGTAATGATAATACTACTATTAAAATAAAACTGATAAGCAGTAATAGAACTATTCCTTAGGAATCTCAGAAGAACAGAAGATTAATATGCTCCTATTTAAAATATGAATGAAAACTGTATTATATGCAGCCTATAGGTTTTGGTATGTTGTGCTTAAAATATGATTAGAACTTTTACATAAATCTAGCATTTCCTATTCTATGCAAATTTAAGTATTTAATAACAAGAGTCATCATAAATTACAATAATGCAATGGATTGATTATAGCCCATTACAACTGTTCAGTAACAGAACAATTGCAGATTACAAAGCCATTTATATAGATTTTTATGATCAAGAAAGACATTTTCTAAGCTAAGAATTTCAATAAGTATTGATCTGGTTTCCCTTATATGTCAAACATATTGCATTGTATAAGATGACCCAGAATCCAGCATACATATCTAGACTACAAAACAGGCAATAATAGATATGTGCAGACACCATAACAATGACAATGTAAACTATAAAGCACTGTGATGGGAGACCAAGAATGTAATTAATATGATAATTATATGCTTCTATTAATCACAAATTGCTATTGTACTATTGTATAAATAAAACATGTTTTTGCAGAGGACCATGTTGAGGGAAACAATGGTATCACAACAGTATTACTGAGTGATAACAAAATTATTGAAAACTGTACAAAGTAATCTTATTAAATGACAATTAATTAGCTGTACTGAAGCAAAAATTCTTTTTTTTTTTTTTTTTTTTTTTTTTAGTAAGTGAACAATGTAACTAATCAATCAGTTCTTCAGTTTCAGTCTAATGAAATCAGCAAACATTACATCCTGGTTTAGTACATGACATTCATTCTGAGCTTGCTTCAGTTTACATAAGGGAGTTCACTCTTAATAAAAAGCACTTAGCAAAATGCACAGGACTTTAAATTTTGCATTGCGTGTAGTAAAATAGAATTATCAATGAACAGTTTTGAAACTGTGTTTGCTCCTATAACAAATACAAACTCACATTATGAATTGTGATGTGATGCCTTTAAAAACTGTAATAATTTGTTAGTAACTAGGATTTTATTCTACTACATAATCACCACTATAAGTGGTTTTTAGTGCAAGGAATTGACTCCATGGACAGAATAAGCTACAGCCAGTTAAGCTCCTGTTCAAGAGAGTTAAATTAAACATTTCAATTAAGTTTTGGAATAAACTAGGCTGTAGGTCTTTAAATAATAATACAAAGGAAAAAAAACATTATTAGTTTTAGATTGTAGTTCAGTCCTCTTGCTGTTTAAAAGTGCAATCTAGTTCATACCATTACAGAACTGAATACATTTATGATTTCCACTGTACTGTATTCCCTTTTAAAAAATGAGCATTACAGGCTAACTTAGTGCTTTTTCACCAGTTTAAATCCAAAACAGGAAAAATGTAAGTAACTGTGTAGTGCAATATAAAGTCAGACAATGTACTGGGAAACATGGTATGTGATTCATGATTCATTCAGTGCGATCAAGTGCTTCAAGTGAAGTAGCCATTTGGTTTGATTTGGTTGTCAGGGCTACAACCAGGGGAAAGTGTGCGATGTATACAGATTCTCGTCAACTGAAGTGATAGGATCGAGATTCTGAACATGCAATGTGTTCTAATTAATAGAAATAATAAGCTGATTTATGTGTTGGAAAACAAAACAGTCTAGGGAAGGCATATTTAAGGAGCTCGTGGCTAAGTTAAGTAAAAGATTGACAACAAACGACTTCTCGGAATTTTCCACCGCTAGTAAGTGGATTTACCTTGTCTTACTGTTTAACCAAGAAGCCTTCAATAGATTAAACAATAAGTTTAGAAATCAACATTTGTCATAAATAAATAAAAGATGAAATTTGTCCCTGTAAAGAAACATCTTGAGATAACAAATACAGAAATCCTATATTTAAAGAAAGCGAACACTGCAGAAGCTACCAAGTCTATATAAATAAAAGTTTAAAGATAAATAAATCAGCAGATATCACTACATAAATAAATATGAATAATAATCCTGAGTTTGTGAAAATGTGATTCTTCTTTTTTTTAATATGTTTAATTGATAATATGACTTTATGATGTATGCAAAATCTAGATGCATGAAATATCTAAATCAGTGTTTTGGGAAAGAAAGTGAAGTGAAAGGTACTTTAAAGGTTTAAATATGAGATCATACCTTAGTAAAAGCTTTGAGAGATTTAGTGGTATCTAGATTTTTGAGTTCAGTTCTTAGGTTTTTTTTCCTTGCATCAGTTCAGGTATTTTATTCAGAGGATCTCTTCAAAGTAGAAGTAGTTGACCATTCCATTTCTTCTGGAATTGAAATTATATTGTTTTTAATGAAAGTAGATGCTTCCTCAAGATTATTGAAGGTTCTCATGTCATCGTTGTACAAAATTCTGATTTTGGCAGGATACACAAGCTGAGCCTTTATTTTATTTTGCTTGAGGAGTTTCACCAGGGGCCAGGTTTTCTTTCTTAGTTCTAGTACCTTTGATGAGTAGTCATTGTCAAATCTTATTTGACATTGTTTGTAAGTTAATAGTCTTTTCCTCCATGCAGACCTAAGAACCAGTTCCTTGTCCATAAATGATAGAAATTTTACCACAATGGATCTCGGAGGTGTATTAGATGAGGAAGGTGATGGTTTTCCAATAGCCCTGTGTGCTCTCTCTATTCCATTAAATAGTCCTTCTTTCAGATCTAGAAGTTGAGGTAGCAAAGAGTTTAAAAATAAGATGTTATCCTCACCTTCAGATTTTTCTGGAAGACCAAAGATCCTTATGTTTGTTCTTCTTTCCCTATTCTCCAGATCATCTACTTTATTTATTAGCCAATTGTTCTGTTGCAGAAGGAATTCACATTGGTATTCATCTTCTTTAAGTCTCCCATCTATGTCATTCAGTGAAGTTTCAATATCTGATAGTTTTGTTTGTTGTTGTTGTTGAATAATTTCCTTAAACACATCAGTTTGTTTTTGGCAAATTTCTTTAAGGTTTTCTAGATTTTCATTGAACCTATTGATTTTCAAAGATAAATCATGTAGACTAGCAGACATCAGTTGAATTTCTATTATCAGAGTGGTGTCTGAATGGGATTTCTTAGAGTTATTCATTTCCACACAGTTAAAGTAGCCTACAGGTTAATTTGGCAGGAAAAATTTAAGGTATTTCCTTCAAAGTTGGTAATCTTATAGTTTAGAAGTTCTTTTATAATATTTTTCTAGATGTGTTTGAAAAAATAATTATTTTCCTGTTTTCTAGTATAAACTTGTGGAACTCATAAAAGTTGCTGCTATCATTTGGCCATCTAGTCTCTGCCCCCCCCCCCCGTTTAGATATTATTGAAAGCCAACTGTTGTACCTCACTGTTGCATTTATTTATTTTATTTATTGTGGTTTTGCTATTATGTAATAGGCAATGGCTTGTTAAAGCTCCGGTAAATATGGAAGAAAAGTGTCTGGCATTTTCACATTTAAAAACTCACATTTGTTGCTATTACCCTGAGCAGTTATGTGACAAACATATAACACAACAGAAAAATAAATACATAAATAAATACTTTACCAATGCAAAAAAGAATGCACATTACATGTTGAATGGACATGCACCCAGCCACCCAACACTTGCATTAAAAAGCATTGCAATGCCTGGTTAATATCCCACTGGACTGCCACAAATTAATGTGACATCCCCCACTTAAAACCCAGATCAGTAATTAAAGAGCTTCAATCCTCACTGCTGACTCCAGTGTGGGAGCGTCATGGAAAACACCAGAGAACAGAGCACATAAGAATACAATTCTACAATTTCCTTTAAGAGCAAAACAGGAACATCCTTTGTTTTCCTGGGACTGGACTACATACCTCTGTCCACCCCAAATGTAATCCTTTATCATACACTTCAGAACAATGTGGTCCAGTTTAAGATCTCTGACTTACTCACATTCAAAATAAAATTAAATCTCACACACTCAAATGCTTATGGGAAGCCTGGCACAGATTTCCAGCTGTGTTGCCTCTCCAATAAAAATGGTAATGCTACCACCGGAGTCAGCTTGTCTACATACCCTTTAAAGGGTGATCAATAATTAAGAATTAAATATCAAAATAAATTATAGCTATGACCAGAAGCAGCCAGGCATTCGAGGTGACCTGGGGAGTATGAAACAGGCATAAGCTCTCTCTAATCTCTAAAGAACACACTGTTTGTCCAGCCACAATGTAAAGTGATGAAAACATTCAATAATAAGTAAAATGATTACAAGAATGTAAATCAATAACTTTCAATAACACCAGAATTCAATCACCAGAAATATAAAATTAATCTGCAGGATAGAAGTCCATCATCTTAGAAAAACTCTCTCTACATAACTAAACTTTCCTAATCTAACTAGGGAATAACTATCCCTGATCTAATCTCAAAGATAACAGCAAGGCAAAGGCAGGCTTACAGTTCTAGTGAATCCTTTTTCCCGGTATCTTCTGACTGCAACCCTTCACTAACTGCTGTTCTTCACAAACTGCTCAGCTTAACAGTCTCAACTGTCTTATTTTAAAAATAGCAGTCAGCTGTTTAAAACATTCTTCTTCCTGTTAATCAGTTGTTCAAATAATCACCTAGCAATCGGGAACATTCTAATGACATTACCTACTGTTCAGCTAATTCTCTGCAGTTTGTACTTTAAAATTGAATGTGCAATTAGAAATGTATCAAAACACTGACAGATTCTTTAAACATTTTGTATAAGCAGGGAGATACTCAACATTTTTAAAAACTTATTTACATTTCTCAATTAGACATGGCATACAATACAAGTTAATCTGAGAGTATACACAAATCTCCACTCAGACATGCTAAGGTTTGGAGTCCCTGTATTTTCTTAGTGAGAAACCTCTGAGGTCACACCAGCTGCTGTAGGTATCTGGTGAGGTATTGCAAAAGGAGGCATTGTACTGTATTAGTGGTCTGATGAAGGTCAAGTACAGTAGTTATAACATCCCTAAACCTGGATGTTATGCCCCGGCTTATGTGGTGTGCTACATCGAAGGATTTCCTTACCACTGTGGAAACTTGGTGGTCAAAGTTCAGATTGCTATCAACCTGTGTTGTCAAGTCTCACACCACTGGTTCAGAACTCAGGGGGTTGCTGTCATTATTGTAATTTGTAGGGAATTCCATTTTGCCAAAGAGAATAATAATGCATTGTTTTGCATTTAGTTTTAGACCATGGCTTTGCCACCGATAATTTGTTTGTGGTAGCCCTTCCTGTAATTTGCTGACATCGTTGGGGGATTCAGTGATTTCTCCCAGTTTGCAAACATCAGCAAACATGGTGAGCCAAAGGCTTTCTACTTTGGTCTGGATTTCTGAGAAACAGATGCCAAACAGTTAGGGGCCCAGCACAGACCCCTGTGGTACTCCACTTGTGACAGGTCTACTTGTGGAGTTGGTGTCACCAGTTTTGACAGATTGTGTTCTGTCAGTGAGCCAATTGGCTACCCATCTATTAACGTAAGGGTTAATCCCTATCTGTGAGAGTTTCTCAATGATGCCAGAGTGGAGAATTGTGTTGAAAGCCTTGGCAAGGTCAAGGTAGGCTGGGTGCATTGTCTTAACTCTGTCCATGGCTTTGACGACATTCTCAAAGAAATCTACCAGGTTTAATAAGCACAATCTACCCTTAACGAAGGCAAACTGGGTTGGGTCCAGCATTTGAAGGTCACCTATGTTCTTGTTGATAAGGTCCATAACAATTCTTTCCATGGCCTTGCAGATGAGGCTAGTTAGACTTATGGGTCTATAGTTCCCAGGGTCAGTTGATGGCCCCCCCTTTCTGCAGGGGATGAAGTGCCACATCAATCACATTCCCATGGGATTGATGTGGCACTTCATACCCTACTGATATAACCCATTATTGAATATAATGTTGCATTTTGTATCTTTGAAACAAGCCACCTGAAAGAACTTGTAAATAATACAATGCTTTCTTACTAGAAAAATCAGAAGGCTGGAAAAATTGAACTACTCAGAATGGCTCAATGCCCTCTTAGTAAGTTCTGTTTGCTAGGTGACATCTGCTTAGTCTATAAAGCAGTTAGTGATTTTGATTGATTTGAAAATTTGTGCCTGGAATGTACCACTGGGAGAGCAAATCCCAGACTGGGGCACATAATATAAAATTAAATAGAAATAATTAAATAAATGATTAAAAACATTATAGGTTCATAGGTTCATAGGGGAGTACTAGGCTAATGGCCCTGCCGCCTATATAAGCCTAGCCCAAGAAGATTCCTTGGCATCATGCCACCCAAAGTAACATCTTTCAAATATATGAAGTAAACTCTCCTTTAATCAAATTTGTATATGAGAAGTGAAAATATGAAAACAGGGTTATGGCAGTTAAGCTTCTTTGAAGCCATTGGGTAGTAAGCTTGACAGTCCAGCTCTGATCTCTTGTTAGCTCTGTGGCACGCCTGATAACTTTATAACACCATAGTAGAAATAACTAAATAGGTAGGGGTTCTAATCTCAATACTGGCAGGTGTGTGTGTGTGTGTGTGTGTGTGTGTGTGTGTGTGTGTGTGTGTGTGTGTGTGTGTGTGTGTGTGTGTGTGTGTGTGTGTGTGTGTGTGTGTATTTGGGTTGAGAATCATATCCTCTGTGGGTTATACCATTTAAAGAGAGCACCTCACTGGTCGTCTTCAAGAGAAAACTTGATGAGTGGATGGAAAATAGAAAATTCACCCCAGGGATCACTCCAGTGGCCCTAGTTGATAGAGGCACTGGGAACTAAGGTCAGGTGGCACAATACCAGGGTAATCCTATGGGCTAGGCTTGTAAAGGCTCCAGGGCCATTAGCCTAGCACACACCTATGAACCTATGAATGGTTCATAGGTGATTATTAGGCTAACAACATCAGAGGCCTTTTTAAGCTTAGACATGCTCTTCAGATGCGTCTGGCAGATTTAGATAACCTAGGGTTGTTTATGGGGTAAATGCATTCTTGGGCATATGTGGTCAAGCATTTATAGGCCACCTCTATCTACTAGAGCCATAGATGCCAGGTCAGGGGTACATTCGCAAGTCCCCTTCAGCTGTCTCAAATTATGATTGAATTGGGTGAGGGAAGAACTCTGCTTGGCATGGATGGAAAGCCTGTTGCAGAGAAGGGGTAATCTCTGAGACACATACCTGTTCCTCCAGCATGTCCTATTTATGTTGCAAGTAAAGTTTATATCCATAGGTTGAGTAATTCTGATGCTATTTGGTTTGCAGATGTGCAACAGATCCATCAGAATAGGATCAGAAGATGCTTTGTTGGCCAGGCATAGATCGCCTCTCAGCAGCCTGAAGCATACAGAGTACAAAGGTAGGACTTTGAGGTGGTCTGCATAGGACATGTTGTTTACTCCCTCTATTATTTTTTAATGAGCCTCTGTAGATGTAATTGCATATGACTGGTCAGGTATATACAGAAAGGGGGTGGTACTCAATGATTGGTCTGATGAGTTTCAAGTATAGCAGCAAAATCACATTCTTGGATCTGGATGCCATATCCTTGCGTATAAGTTGCACAACATAGGATATTTTCTTACCATCATAGACACATGGTGGTAATAGGGCAGGTTATTGTCTACATGCATTTTCAAATCCCCAATCACTGAGTCTGCTCTTAGGAGTATATTATCAGTGTGATAATTTTCCAGGAGTAATCATCTTCCCAAAGGATACTATTATGCATTTCTTGACACTGAGTTTTAGACAGTGGCTCTTGCACCAGTTATTGGTCTGTGTCAGCCTTCTTGTAGGGTATTTGTGTCTTTGGTGGAGTTCTATGACTACACCTAGTTTGCAATTATTTTCAAACTTAGCTAACTGGAAACCCTCGGCATTGGTCTTGACTATAGAGATATAGATGCCAAAAGGAATGGTTCCAGCACCGAGGCTTGAGGGACTCTTCTAGGGACAGACAGCCTTCTTTGTGGTGGTAGACTACTTATCCTAAATTTTTGGCCTGTGTGCCAGGTGGTTTTCTAGTGTATCACACGGGAGTTTATACCTAATTTTGTGAGTTTGTCAACAATGACCAGGTGGGGTACTGAACTGAATGCTTTGGCCAGGTTAAGGTAGGCAGTATGCGCCATTTTCTTAGGATCATAAGATCATAGGAAGTTATTAGGCTGATAGCCCCAGGGCCCTTACAAGCCTAGCCAAGTTCTGCCCTTGTTTCCATGATCAGCAACTATTTCCCCTGTCCAAGAGAGACACAGGTGGAACCCCTGGGGTGAATTTATGGTTACCCATCCAACTGTCCAGATTGCGCTTGATGAGGACCAAAGAGGTGCTCTGCTTGACATGAATTAGGAGTCTCTTCCACAGGTGCAGTAACCTCTGGGAGACCAATCTGACCC